>NW_022724327.1:72948-85804 GCF_011630105.1 Anneissia japonica
ATGTATGTATATATATATATATACATATAAATATATATATATATATATATATATATATATATACATATATAAAAAAACGTCTGTGCCCGATCGTCTGTCACACCTTTCATCATCATATGACAGATTATTATTACCATACCAACCAGGCCTATAATCACCAGCCTGTTTGACAAGTTTGGTTGAGCAATAGTACCGTTAAAGGGTTATTTTATACTTTATTTTCTACAGTACTCGCCTATAGAGATATATAGTTGAGGCATAACATGAACATAACATAACATTTTTAAAAAGTTTTACGTAAACATAGAACTCTTCAAATCAAGATATGTAGTATTTAGGTGTTTAATGTTTCTGGAAATTTAAAAAAAAAAAAAAAAAAAATTATTTTTATTTTTTTTTAAATTTTTTAAATTTCACTATCATTTAATGGTTAAAGTAAGTAAGGAAGTGTTACACGGTACTTTAATACAAAATAGTCATATCAAAGTCATTTGTTTTTACATAACTTTGTACGTATTCAACTCGGTTGTTTTTTAAAAAACAATATCTAAAAAACAAGTGTTTGAATTTAAATATATTTCACACGGATTCAAATATTCATTTTTGAGAATGGATGGTTTTAAAAATTAAGGATTTCATGAATTAAGTATTTTTTTTACTTTAGCAATCAATGTAAACCAAAACTCGGATGTTGAGGGCGATGTTTCTGATTCAGTTGCCGAAAATAGTGTACTGTGTATACAGCAACACTCTGCTATGTTAATTGGCTGTTTGAAGAAAGAATTTAAATAAATACAAAAGTATTATGCAAGTTACATTTTTCTGTTTTATTTTTCAAAAATTTTACAGTAAATCTTAATATTTAAGTCTTAATATTCTTGGTATATAAACATAGACCAAAAACATTTAGAGAGTGAGCTTCACTGTATCAGATTGACTGCCCAATCAGAATGCACCATTCATTGTTGATTTTTTAGCGCATTTTGGGGATTGATCTGACACTAATTTGCTACGTTAACAACAATGTATTGCAATGTCAGTACGGAAGGTGATGATGCCTAAATGGTTGAAATATTACCTTTTTATTGTTAAAAATCATGCATTTCATGGATGCAATTTTGGTTTATTTGGTAATAAAACATTGATATGCTATTTGCGAGAATTGTCATTATAAATTCCACCACACTTCTAAACAGTTCTATTCCAAATTCTCCCCTGCTGTCATCAAGTGGATCTATTTCTCTTTTGAGATTCTCTAATGCATCAGAACTGAGAGGGCATGTAACCGCTGGTACATTTACATCTTCATCTTCATTCCACCCAGAATTCATAACTTCTTCATTATTTTGAACTTCAAACAGCTCCTGCACAGCAGTAAGATTGGTGGAAAAAAGCTGTAGAGATCTTTGCACAAAGAGTTGTATTAGAGAAAGCTGATGCTCTGTTCGTAGACCATGGTTGTTCCACTGATTTCTAAAAAGAGTAATAATATCCCTGTTTACCCTTGGAATGTATATATAGTGCAAAGCCCAAAGCTCATGTTCTTTATCAATATCAAGAAGACGCTGATCTTCGAGAAAATGAAATAAATCATAATAAACATTTGTGACTCCATTCCGCAAATCCACCCATGACCGTTCGATTCTTTGGTTGTGGACACTTCGTCCACGTATTGCCGATCTCCTGTCAGGTCCTCGAATAACATTCATTATGTTGCATAATATGTCATTGTTTTCCCCATCATGATTTAGGCCCACTCGTATTCTGGAAGGAATACCGTAAACAGATGTGGCTGCAAGAAAGTGTCTGGCCACAACTTCTTTGGTATTGTTGTCAGATGCAGAAAGAAAGACCAACATTGTGCTGTACCCTTCAATGCTTCCATGAATAACAATTCTCCATCTGCAGATTACAAAAAGTACAAACATTAAATATTTAAAAACTGCACAATTTTACACCTTTTCCCCAGTCTTTAAATATTCAATAATCTGTACCTCATTCACTGTTCCCCAGTTCTGTGCCAAACAACTTTTTTCTGTCCTGGAAAAATCAGACCTACAACATATCAAAAAATCACATTATTGTTCCATGTTAGTGTTAGATAGGTATTGGGAGACCGTATGAGCTCTATTCCATCCCCTGTAAGGTATTTAAAGGTACATTTAGCAGGTGAAACACACATTTCCGCGAGAGAGTGTTTTCTTTAAATAACTTTAAATTGTATTCAACGCACTAAATTTAATCCAAATTAAGGTTAGGTAAGTACCAGGTGACCAGTGCAAACGTTTACTGTAGCCTGTGAGTATATTTAAAGGTGCTGTGTATTGTGATAACATAATTTCGGCGAGATTACCCTTCCCATTATCCACCAAATATCATTAGATAATCAGTGAAGCGAAGTCGGCCAAAGTATTGCCATATAATTAATATTCTAAACAAGTGGATGATCCAGGAATTTGAAATTGAGGGAGCCCCTGAGAGGGACTTTCACAGAGAGAGAGTATATACTACCTCAGTCCCACCATGGTTGGGGTTGAGGTGAGAAAATTAATGATTATGGCACCTCCAGATTGCAGGAAATAACACTATTGGACGAATACATTTTTCTTTTTTGAAAAATTGGGAGGGGGAGGAGGGCACCTCCCCTTGAACCTGCAACTGTAAAAATAAAACTGAATATATTATTTTGTGATTAACATGGTCATTTTATAATATATTTTATCCAATTATAATTATAGAACATACGGTAGACGTTTTTTTTATCAGCCACACTCCCTGAAGTGGTACAGTATACATAGTGCATACTAAATACTATATTCTCTTAATTTGTGACACATCCTCGTCGAACATTTTGTAGAGACTAGTGTTACTGTACAATTTTTTCTTTTTGATATTTTAATGGACATAATTAGGTACTCAAACTATGCTAGTAATTGCAAGACATTAAAAAAAAAGGCACTATGGTATATTTCATCTAGATCTGTGCACGCGTCTGGATGGTTAATCAGCACAAACATTTTCTCCTTACGCACATCAATATGTGATTGCCGCTGCCGCCACCACCACGTCCACCACCGCCGCCGCCACCGCCGCCGCCATCATCATCATTATTGTTATTGTTATATATAGAGTTCTCCTGCAGGTTGCACCTTTGTTTTCAATCAGACGTTTGTTACCGTCCATTACGCCTGAATGACTTCATAATCTGGTTTGGAACATGCTATCTGGAATAGGCATTTTAAAACCTAATAATTTACCATCAACATGTACTAAAAACACAAAGGCTCGCATAATATTACTTATCGAACACACATTTATTTTAATCATCAACTAAAATTTACAAAGACAATCTAAGATGCAATATCTTAACTGTAATCATTACGTTAAAAATAGTGTCACTGTAGTACTCTTTGCACAGAGATATATTATATACTGTAAAATCAGATGACAAGTATTTGGGGAAAATATTTAATGAAAATGTAGGGGATTGTCTCCCGGTGTACGGCCCAATCACCCCCAGAAGGACCCCACTGGAAATAAGTCATATTCTAGACTTTCGTGGGCTATCCTTGGTGTTTACATCGAATAAATCCAATCCAACCCAATCCAAAAAAGAAGTCATAGGTTTACCCAAGATGCTCTATTTCTTGAACCCACTAGGGCTCCTACAGGGCCCTAAATGCATGTAGATGTGTTAGGTCAATAAACTATGGAAAAAGAGTGGTGAAAAATGTCATTTATTTTGGCTGTAGACTAAAATATAAAATTAAATTTAGACATAAGAAATACAAATGTACTTTTTCAGGAGGTAAAAACCCAAGGATTAAACGGATTGCAGCGGCCTACTTGTAATTTACTTCAATTAGGCGAGACTTATACCTTGTTTCGCAAATTCATCTCTCGCACAAACTGATGATGTCAAATAAAAAGAAAATATTCTTTTTGTTCAATTACTACACCCGCTACCACGAACAATGGAAATTCCAGAAAAAAATACCTAGGTGTTTTTAAAATTTGTTATTACGCCCGCAAATGTGTGTCTAAGTCATACAGCATTCTTTATATTCCTACAGTACATTCATAGATAGTAATGACAAACTGTTACTTTTCTACAAAGGAAAATGCCTGTATGCAGAGGCAGCCTAATAAGGTGTAAGAAAATGTTCTGAGTACTGCTAAATTAAATTGTAAACCCGGTTTTGTTATTGTGGCATTTGTGTCAAATTCCAATATTAAAAAAAAATTATAAAAAATAATATTGGGCATTAACTTTGCACTTCAATCAAAAAACAATATTGGGAACATATAAAACTTTCGACTACTTTTTAAAGAAACAAATTTGTATTGATGCCTAGACCAGTAAACAAAAGTCAAGCTTATTATTTATTGACTTTTCATTTGGTCACTAAGGTATTAGATATTA
This sequence comes from Anneissia japonica, assembly GCF_011630105.1. Classification (NCBI taxonomy): domain Eukaryota; kingdom Metazoa; phylum Echinodermata; class Crinoidea; order Comatulida; family Comatulidae; genus Anneissia; species Anneissia japonica. The sequence continues at coordinate 77,372 of NW_022724327.1, forward strand.
AGACTTACTGATTGTTTACTTTTATTGATTACTTTGTTACTTGTACTGATCAGATACTACGTTCTGTAAAAAAACTATCTGATTTATGTACTGTGCAAAAACATGATATAAATGAAATGCTTTCACTGTATAATAATATTATCAAAATATTTTACCAGTTTTTTGGTTTATAAATGTGCCTCCCACAATAGGATAGTTTATTGTTTATATTGTACATACAGTAAAATATGTATAAAACTTGTATCGGTAACTTTGTGCACTCAATATCAGATGAAATTTAGAGAACTGGTCCAAAAATTGCTATTCTAGCCTATTTCTACATGTCTCCTTGGTTAAATGCCTGATAAAAAGGCACCTGTGAAAAATGTTAACACAGGAGCTTACTGATTAAAAATGTGATTACAAAATTAATTCAGGATGAAAATGTACAGTGTAGGTACAGCAAAAACAAGCTTGTTATGGACTGCTGGAATTGGCTGCCATATAAAATCCAACGACCTGAAACAAATAAAAATATAAGTTTGGTTACTTTGCCTGAATAAATACAATTTATTGAATGTAAACCACAAATTTTCACATCAATTTTCTGTATTTCTTAATGAAAGGTATTGTGCCTCCATTATCTCATCACACTTAAATTGGCTTACTGTTCTTTCCAGTTTTCTTTTAGAAAACTGGAGAGAGGACATTGAAAGTAAGGCCTCACTCACTAACTATTCATTACTTAAAGATACAATTAAATTAGAAAATTATCTATTAGATAAATTGGATTTCGAAGGTGTATCATTGAAATTTAAAACTTCGCTCCAATACATTGCCCCTTGATAGTAGAATTTCTAGATGGTCTGAAGAAAAGAATGGCTTATGTACTCTTTGCAATACAAATAATGAAGAAGACAAAGACACTTCTTATTCTCTTGTCCCGCTCTCCTAAACATACGTTTAGAGGAGTTAAATAAACTTGAATATAAATTAAGTAGTCATAACATCAATGTTTGGGATCAATTTTTAAGTGCTAATATTGATATTAAATTAAGCTACGTCCTAGGCTCCACTGCTTTTTCCATGACAAATGAAGTAGAGAAATACTTTTATGAATTTTCTAAAAGTTATGGAAAACAAGCGTGGAGAAAAAGATCTGAATTGAAGCACTTGCAAACTTTATCGTAGATTAAGTATCTGTATTACTGTCTTTTCCTTTTTTTTTTGTAACTAATTAATTTTGTTTGCCTTAACATTATTGTTATTATTTATTGTTTGTTGGTGGTACAGGTGGCCCTTCGAAATTTGTGACAGACAAGGCAGGTTGTATTTCCTTGTCATGTTTTTCGGGAAGCTACTTGCCTCATCAGCAGCACTACTCACTTGTGTTTATTTCATTTTTACTTAAGATTCCCTTCTTTTGTTTCGTAATTTTTTTTTTTTGTACTTGTAGCTAAGAATTTTAATTCACTTTTAACGTACCAAATGATTTTGAGTGCCACCGATCTAAAGGTGTATGTTCTAATAAATGATTGATAACAGGATGGTGGCTATAAATTAAAATATAAGATCACAGATATTGCTTTTATCACATTGGAAATGGTAAATCATAGGCTTGAAAAGTTTGTAAATTCTTTTTTTATTCACAATTTGTACTTGTTAAAATTCTGTAAATCCTGTTTCCCACTGCAATAAGTTCATATAGCACTCCCCCAGAACGCGCTTAAGAAGGTCATCCTGTCTGGGCCAGTCCGAGGGGGGCTGGGTGTGATCGAGACCAATCTCGCCCAGAACCTTTACGTCTCTTGACCCAGTCAGGAATCGCAGCCGCTCGAACTGAGTTGCCGTGATCTTCTTTTTGGGATGAATCCCGATGCCCACCTCGCAATGGGGTTGGCGCACGACAGCTTATCTCCCGGAAAGTGAGATAGGTGGCAGGATCGCAATATACCGCAATCCCACCCCCCACAGCCACAGGTTGGACTCCCTCCTGGAGGAGTTCCGCCCTCCCTACTTCGGTTAGGCTCGCTTTTGGATGCAAACCTAAAGCCCTGCGTAGCCGATCCAAATGGAAATGGGCATCAAAAACGCGTGGCCGCGCTTCTGGGACCCGACACGATAGATGGGTTTCCCCTTGAGCATCAAGCCCAGACTGCTCCGTCGCTCTCTCCTGATGCAATAGTTGGGGAGCTCGCGAGACCCCCTGAGCATCAGCTCCAACATCGCGCTGCGCCTTCCTCTTCTAGGCCAAAAAAGGAAAGCAGCCTAGCCTAAGCCTTGCGTAAAAAAGATAAGCCATTGTTAAATGTTATGTTTCCATTTCCAATTAAAGCATTTGTTAAGTCTTACCTAGTTTAAATGTACGTCCGTATCGTATACACCTCAAACACTCAGATTTTTGTTTAGTGTTGACGTTAATTTCACGGGAATTTACGTATGTTGACGCAAATTTACCTACATTGACGCAGATTGTTATGGTTTGAGTAAAATGACGCGATACTACCTTCAAAAAAAGTTTCCCTATGCTAAAAATGGAAGAGCCAAGCCTACGTCACTGTTTTGCAAAGCCTGGCTGCTTTGCAAAGCCTGGCTGACTTACGTCTCGCTGCCGGTCTGCAGCAGGATCTCCATCGAAGCGAGCGGTAATAGATGATGCGAGGGGTCTTGGTTGACGAAAAGTAATGACTGGCTCGGTGATGAGTAATTAGTGACAGTAAATCCTAGAATGTTCTAGAAGGACAAGAAGGGCTTTTTGCAACCAAAAAGAGTTACAGAATTCCCCAGGAGAAGGGAGTTTTTTTTTTTTTTTATTGTTTTGATAATCTTCTCGTGAAAGATTGATAATGCTGGCTAGTGCGGGGACGGTACGCTTGTAGTAGGTGAGAATATAGGCTATTTTGGGATCGGTGATGGAATCCTAGGCCTAGCTAATCATCATCTGATATTACATCTAGTTTTATGTGGAATTCTCAAAGGACATTTGGAAACCTTTTTACATCTTTATTATTATTGTACTGGTTGGAATTACTCTCCTATATATATAGTTTTGGACAGATATATTGTGAAATCGCTAGTGTATTATGGTACTTACCAGTGACGGTATTGTTTTCCCGCGTAGCAATTACACAATTGGTGATTACACTGTCAACCATGCAGCTCGAGCTCTGGACTTGAAGTGCTCTATCTTCCCGAGAGCCTTGGGTCTGCCGGGTGTTGCACGTGTATTGGTAATATGCAAATGCGCTGACCCGAAGGTCGTAGTGCCTCAGTGGTCGGGCTACATTAACCCTGCGAGGGTCGTCACTACATTCCCCCCTTATTTGAAAGGGGAGCCATTATCTCGCGGAAGGGTACCCATCCGACCCATGGATTTAGGGGACGGAGGACGGAAAACTTCTCATAAATAAATAAAGCTTCTCTTAATCAAAGAAATGAAAAGGCTTCTATAACAACGAAAAGTTTTCTAATTTTTTGAGCAACAGCTCAAAACAGGTCCCGGCCGTTTTTCCAGGTCAAGTCTAAGACTTGCCGAGGAGATTGGCCGATGACCTGGCCCACTGCCTCTGCAGTTGCCCAGAGAAGATGAGGCGCACCCACGCGCTGCCCCGCCGGCTTGAAATATGGTCCATCGGACTCGATCAACATCCGGCGGTCATTGTGCTCGAATAGGTACTTGCAGGCAGTTCGTTGGGCCTCCCCAAACCTATTCACGCTCAAAGAGAAACTAAAATAGGTATTAGGGAAGACCCGCAGATATCGATCAACGACCCCGACTGTTGACACGAAATTGTGCAGCATAAGCTGCTGTTCGCGCGGGATATTGAGCAGGCGAAGGATGTCGAGACCTCGCAGGAAACATTCTTCCGCTGTCTCATCCTCCACCATGCCCCGGAGGTGCAAACATATGACCAGGTGACGTCGGCGCATATAGCACTCCCCCAGAACGCGCTTAAGAAGGTCATCCTGTCTGGGCCAGTCCGAGGGGGGCTGGGTGTGATCGAGACCAATCTCGCCCAGCACCTTTACGTCTCTTGACCCAGTCAGGAATCGCAGCCGCTCGAACTGGGTTGCCGTGATCTTTTTGGGATGAATCCCGATGCCCACCTCGCAATGGGGTTGGCGCATGACAGCTTATCTCCCGGAAAGTGAGATAGGTGGCAGGATCGCAATATACCGCAATCCCACCCCCCACAGCCACAGGTTGGACTCCCTCCTGGAGGAGTTCCGCCCTCCCTACTTCGGTTAGGCTCGCTTTTGGATGCAAACCTAAAGCCCTGCGTAGCCGATCCAAATGGAAATGGGCATCAAAAACGCGTGGCCGCGCTTCTGGGACCCGACGCGATAGATGGGTTTCCCCTTGAGCATCAAGCCCAGACTGCTCCGTCGCTCTCTCCTGATGCAATAGTTGGGGAGCTCGCGAGACCCCCTGAGCATCAGCTCCAACATCGCGCTGCGCCTTCCTCTTCTGAGGGAGAGTCACGGGTAGAGGGTAAGCCGCTTCAGCTTCCGCGACAATCCCCCGGAACGCCCCCTCCTCAACTCGCTGCCCAAATGCAGCGACACAGCGCCAATGAATCAGGACTGCGGGATCGCTTATTGGGTTGACGGTGAGACATGCCGTCACGTCAGCCCCCATCGCTTCCCGCAGCTTGGTCATGGCCGCTCGAGTCCTCACATCAATGGCCCAATGCTCTCCCGGTTCCCCCGTGGATCGCTCCCGGTTTAACCTGTTTACCAGGTCATGGAGAGAAGCTCCCTCTCCAACGATATACTGGGCTAGCTCCTCCAGTACCCTCAGTTGAATATTGGTCCGGCGCTTGGTGCACCGGGGCTGGGGTTTGAAACAGGCTGGGGCGTGACTAGCGAGGATGTGGATTCGCATGTTCACCACATTGTGCTCAGTACACCCTGGATACCGGCACAGGTTCTTCGAGCGTTGCCGACGAGCTGATTCCTTTACCGGGGCAGATGATGGCTCCAGTGGGTGAGGATCCAATGCCGGGGTAGATGTTGGTTCCGATGGGCGGGGGGACTCAATCTTAGGCGAGTCAATCACCACCAACTCCACTTCACCCTCCTTTGGAGAACCCACCAACTCCATTTCACTCTCCTTTAAAGAGCCCAAATCCATTACTGAGGAGATAAATACAAAACATTTTAATATCCACTCAATAGTTACATGGTCGGCTCCCACTTAACCTCTGCAACCAGCGCATTTGTACAAATCAATGTTCAGCGCGTCCAGCTGCGAGACATTTACACAAGAACCATGGTACCAGACATCACAGTAGTCACATTGGATCATAAAAGTACCAGCCCAAGGCTGGCGACAGTAACAATAGAGTGTGTCTGATGAGTCATCATCTTCCTTATCTGTGAATGAAGAACTTGGTAAAGAAAAGTTAGTTAACCATTTTTGAAGCTGCCTGTCTCGACAGGGCTTCAACTTGTCATGGTTGAGGGTCATTACCTTATTCCTCAATTTTACCCTAAACAAATATGGCGTGATTACCTCAATTATAACCCCTGGACCCTTCCAAGGAGGGCATAACTTTTTACATTTACCCTTCGGTGAACTATGATCCAACACATATACCTTATCCCCTATTTGATAAGGGCATTTCAGGATACGAAGATCATAATTTCGTTTCATGTGCCTCTGAGTTTCCCTCAAGGTCTGTCTTGCTACCTCATGAGCATTTCGAATGGAGGTTACTAGCTCAGTAATATAGGTCCCTACTTCCGCAGCGTTCTCCGGTCTCCCATCACCAAAAACTAGATCAGCAGGTAGACTAACCTCGCGACCCAGCATCAGCATGTTTGGAGTGAAACCTGTGGAACGGTTAACGGTGGAACGTAAAGCTCCAGCAATTTGCGGAAGATGGATATCCCAATCTTTCTGTCGTTTCCCCACGAAGCACCTCACAGCATCCATCAACGTTCTGTTGAAACGTTCCACTTGCCCGTTGGTACGAGTCTTGTGGATCTGTAAAACCTTACGAGTCGTCTTCTTACTGCGATTACAAATTTCACAGGTTGTAACATATCGCTCAACATCCTTGCCCATCCCATACCAACAGAATTTCTCTTTAAGTCGGTGTTTCGTTCGCGTGACTCCTTGATGACCAGCAGAAGGTATATCGTGGTGTAACCGCAAGGCTATTGGTTGTAACTCCCTTGGTAACACCAAAAGGTGTCCTGCTGAATCTTCTCGTCTCAGGAACAGGATTCCCTTGTCAGTAAGATGTAGGCGTTTCCTGTTTAACCAAAAGAACTTAGTAGCGGGGCTAGTAAGGAACAGTCTATCCTCGGAGGGCTCTTCGTTCTCCAACCAATCAAAGACAGGTATGAGATCTGAATCACTCCGTTGATGCTGCTTGATTTCGTCACACGAATAACCCCAACACATCGCTACATCAGAGCTTGGTTTTACTGCAAAAACCCTACCCTCATCCTGCAAAATAGATATTTCGTTTGTTTCATCAACGGAGGAAGGTCTGTGAATTTCAATAGTTACCTGTCCCCCTGTGTTTCCTCTCTCTACCCCTACAACATTGACTTGACCAATTGGCACAACATCATCCACCTCATCTCTGAAGCTCGCCCATCTAGCATGCGCTCGTTGACAATATGAACAACCACCACATGGAAGATCATCAGGTAGTACTTTGTGTACATGATGGTTAGATGATGTATCTATGCGGGAAAGAGCATCTGCATTAGTGTGCAACTTACCCTTCCGGTGCTGGATTACCATGTTATATTGGCTAAGTTCCTCAATCCATCTTGCCAGTTGACCCTGCGGATTTTTGAAGTTCAGTAGCCAAGTCAAACTACTGTGATCCTGTCTCTTATACACATCTAGATGTGTATAAGAGACAGAATGTAGAGTGTGTGTGTCTAGTTAGGAAAACTATCGCTAGAAGCTCTTTGCGAGTGGTGCAATAGTTTCGTTGTTCAGCGGACAGTCGTTGGCTCGCATAGGCTATAGCCTTTTCCTGATCCTCTTGAACTTGCAACAGCTCTCCACCCAGCGCTTAGTCGGACGCATCTACATCTAATATAAATTCATCATACGAGTTAGGTAAAGCAAGCACAGGGGGTTGAACCAGAGCGAGTTTAAGAGCTTCAAATGATTTCTGCTGTTCAACTCCCCACATGAATTTGACATTCTTACCCGTGAGATGATAAAGTGGTACTGCAATATCAGCAAAATGACCAATGAATTCTCTATGGTAATTTGCTAATCCCAAGAATCGCTGAACATTGTTAGTGTTCTGCGGCACCGGCCAATCCTGGACAGCCTTCACATCAGATTCGGACACTGACAGCATGTCATGTCCAACGATGCGTCCTAGAAATTCTACTCTTTTCTGAAAGAAGATACATTTTTTAGGTTTAAGTTTGAGATTGCTATCCCTAAATGTTCCCAGAAGACGTGTCACATTGCATAAATGATCATCAAAATACTTACCCAACACGATGATGTCATCCAAGAAAGCCAACACGATGTCCCAGGCCAAACCTCTTAACACCAGCCCCATAGCTCTTGAGAACGTAGCAGGGCAGTTTGAGAGACCAAAAGGCATCTTGACAAACTCGTATAACCCGTGTTTGGTAATGAAAGCTGTTTTCTTCTGGTCATGGCAGTTCATTTTGATCTGCCAGTAACCCCAAATGGCATCTAATTTTGAGAACCATCTATTACCTGACAAAGTATCGATACAATCTCTGACTAGAGGTAAAGGATATGCATCCTTGACCGTTACATTATTAAATGCACGATAGTCAATGCAAAAACGTACCGATCCATCTCTTTTCCGCACCAACACTGGAGGCGAAGCCCATTCTGACACAGAGGGTTGAATGACACCAGCCTCCAGCATCTTGTTTATCTCCTTCTCTTCCTCACCAGCAAAATGTAAAGGAGTAGGCCTGAGTCGCTGCTTGATTGTTGGAGCATCCCCGGTATTAATGCAGTGCTCAATGCCCTTGAAAGTGCCGATGTCGAACTGATGAGAAGCGAACACATCCTGGTACTGTGATAAAAGATCTGTTAATAAGTAGAATTGAGAATCAGAGAGATTAGACCTGGAAGACTCCAACATACCAACCAAATGTTCAGGAACACCACTCGCTGATGAAAAGTTAGACCCAACGTGGGAACCCTCCTTCTCCTCCTCAGCCGCAGCTACCCGTAGGTTCGGCGTTGGACCCTCCTCCGCCCGTGATTCTACACCATCTACTTCCACAGCCCTGCCAATCTTCCTTCCTCTTTTCATGGTAACGTAACGATCTGAAAAGTTGACGACGCAGAGATAGGGGATTTCCTCACCACGGTGAAGTGTAGCCGGAATCATCATTCTGTCGGTCACCTCAGGCTCTACAAAGAAATCTGGTAAAGGCAAGTTATTAGTCATAAGTTGACATTGCACGTGCGCAGCTGATTGG
>NW_022724327.1:86156-89963 GCF_011630105.1 Anneissia japonica
ACTTCCTCAAACCGGCCAAGAGTGTGCGATCTCTGTCTCTTATACACATCTTATGCCTTATAGTTCTCAAAAGTTTGGCATACCCCTGAGAATCATCAGATTCCCGCTCACTTTCCTCCCCAGAGTTTAGGTCAACATCCCGACCACTATGCTCGTCACTATCACTGGAGTAATCGAGCTCCCGTCGGGTAGATGCGGATGCACCCCTAGATGACTTAACTGCCCGGAATGATGTTCCCCCCGAACGGCTATTTCTACTGTCAGAAGGATTACTTTTAGTAGTGGAGGCTTCGAGGTTCTTACTGGAAACGAGATTCGACACTGAGTCAATCATTTTGGAAAAACCCCGACCCTCTAGCACTGGATTGGGAGTAAAGTCAAATTCCTTAATTAACTTAAAACCCCCTCCAATACCCTTAATGTCACTCAAACTCGTCGGATAGATGTTACCATAACGAGACCTCCACAGGATAATCTTTTCCCCCCGTTTTTTACCAACATTAGGGATAGCGTAAAGATCCGTAACATCACAAAAGTTTATCCTAATTTTACCACCCCTCGACATTATGGGTCAAAGGTCAAAGGTCAAATTCGAACAAAATGAAAGTAGTGATACTCTATAGAACAATTCGCACAATGATCGAAAAATTCAAATAGTAAACAACTAAAAGAAAAGAAAAAAAAAAAAAAAAAAAAAAAAAAAAAAAAAAAAAAAAAAAAAAAAAAAAAAAAAAAAAAAAAAAAAAAAAAAAAAAAAAAAAAAAAAAAAAAAGAAGTAGTAAATAGTAGAATAAATCGCACAATGATCAAAATATTCAAACTAACACAACTATCAACTTTTAAAGTTAACGGTTAAACATGCATGCAATTGAAAGTAACAACAATGAAATAGTCAAAAAATTCGTAGCGTTTAGCGAATAATTCAACCTAAAAAAACTATAACTCTCAAAAACAGCAAAAACAATATTCAATTAACGAACGTGGTTAGTGTTATTGGGAAATAGGTTTAAGTACGCAGTAAATACAACTACACCTATCCGAATCAACATTCACACAAGCAACAATGCAAACAAAGTTATGTTCACCTGTAGATAAAAACCAGGTCGGTTAGAAAGAATATATAAATGAGGAATGCGTATTACACAACCATCGATCCTTACCTTAAGTAAGAAAACAAAGACTGCGCGTCTTAAAAATGGCTGCACCTAAATACCACACCCTCTCCTAAACACTAAAGTGGTTATGCCTAACTAATACTCCTAAACTACAAAATACTTGTGTAGGTACTCGATAGTCCAAACTCCCCCTAGTAAGACTTCCTCAAACCGGCCAAGAGTGTGCGATCTACAACACTTCCCTACATAAACCCTAACTGTCCTATTCTAAATTCCAGTACAATATCAGTACAAATGATCGTGAGTGACTCCAAACTCACAATCGGCGATATTGCACAATTAACAGCCTTTCGCTCGCAGCGCCAATATTGTGAAATCTCTAGTGTATTATGGTACTTACCAGTGACGGTATTGTTTTCCCGCGTAGCAATTACACAATTGGTGATTACACTGTCAACCATACAGCTCGAGCTCTGGACTTGAAGTGCTCTATCTTCCCGAGAGCCTTGGGTCTGCCGGGTGTTGCACGTGTATTGGTAATATGCAAATGCGCTGACCCGAAGGTCGTAGTGCCTCAGTGGTCGGGCTACATTAACCCTGCGAGGGTCGTCACTACAGATACAATTACGGAACTTTGTAAACAATTTGTCAAACATCTTTTGGATCTTTTTAGATTATTGCCTGTTCGCCTGTGGATCATCAGCCGTCACGCTTTTGTTTACTCCAGCTTATAAACTTGGATCACTAGTGGAATTTTTAGCGGACAATTACATTTGGATTAATCAGAACTGGACCAACCCAGCTAACACTTTAACGTTATAAAAACGTATGAGTTTGGTTCAAAAAACGTTTTAGTAAAACGTTTCGAAAACGTAATTTTGTGGAGTTTTGGAAGCGTTTAAATAACGTTTTAATGTAACGTTTTAAAAACGTTATTATAACGTAAAAATAACCTTGATTACATCGACTTTGTTCTTGTATCACGTTTTAAAAACGTTTACAAGGGGTTTTTATTACGTTTGTAAAACTTTATAATATTACGTTTTAAAAACGTAATTATGTGGAGTTTTTATAACGTTTCAATTTAACATTCAGAAACGTTATTATAACGTTATTTTGATGTTTTTAAGGGTCATTCTTCGCTAATGTGCCATTTTAGAGGTTTAGAAATCATGAAAAAAAAGTTTCACATTTGTAATTCTTTTATTACACTTGTCCCCATTATGCCATATAACAACTATAATAAACATTCGGCACGATAATTAGGGCATTTTAAACGTTTACGCTGTACCATAGCAAATTTTTCAAGAATCATCTCCATCACACTTTTTTGTGACGGAGATGATGATATACACATAGATGTGAATCTTAGTAAATTTGAAAGATAAATTGTATTATTTAAATATAGGATAATATACAATGAACAAACAGGTTTCGAACAACGTAAGTCGTATGAATTACCATTTTTGTTTTATAGCCGTTTTTGAGAAAAGAAAACATCAAGAAATCATCTCCATCACACTTTTTGTGACGGAGATGATGATAAATGCGAATCCTAGTAAATTTAAAAGATAGATTGTATTATTTAAATATAGGATAATAAACATTGAGCAAAAAGGTTTCTAACAGCATAAACCAGATCAATTGTCATTTTTATTTTATATTCGTTTTTGAGGAAAGAAAACATCAAGAAGTCATCTCCATCACAGTAAAATTGTGATGGAGATGAATGTGACGGAGATGAGGAATTAAACTTTTTAGATCATATAGTGCCATATGCAGTGTGTTACAGGGTGAATGCCATGTGCACTTTGAAAATGACACAGTTCTGATCTTATATATAATAATTTTTTTTCTAAAAAAATAATAAAGCATACTCTGAAGCGTTCGGAGATGATGGTGAATAAAGGTACTTTTCCGGTTGTATTAGAATTGCATGAATTCTTCAGCTATAGGTGGTTTAATTGTACAAGAACGGACTGTTTCTTACTGTATGGTCCCCTTCAACCAAAATGGTTTGATCCATAACGTGTTATGTCATTTTGCTAACAGTATAATGGCATTTTAAAGTATTGTGACGGAGATTCAGGGACAAACTTTTTTAGTCTAAAAAAGTCAAATTTTAAGTATTTATAGTTCTATTGATGTCATTTTTAATTTTACATTTGTGAGACATCTATTGTATTCACCTTTTCGTGGTATAGTTATTTATTTAAGTTATTTATTTTACAAATTATGACATTAGGAATTTTTAAGAAACCCAATCGGGACATGCATAGTGCGCGACTTTGGAGGCTTTTTGTTGAAAAATAAACAGCATGTCGATTACGTTTAAAATATTTAACAACTTATTCCATTAACAAATATGTTCAAGATTGCATTAACGCAATAAAAATAAAATTCCTTTAATATCTTAAAATTTATACTATATTAAAACAGAGGGACTGAAAAATGGCACATTAGCGAAGAATGACCCTTAAACGTTTTTAAAACATTCTTAAAATGTGTTACAATACCAAAGTCAATGTAAATAGAGTAATTTTTAACTCTAGTTACATTGACTTTGGTCTTGTAACACCTTTAAAGAATGTTTTAAAAACACCCGATACACCAGCTGTCTCGCTCTTCAGAGTCAAAACTCCTGGAAGTTTTGGCTCTGTAGAACGTGACAGTGGCGTCCCATAGAACATGT
>NW_022724328.1:0-898 GCF_011630105.1 Anneissia japonica
AAACCAAACTATTTGCAAATACATTCATCTCACTATACAATCAATGGCATCATTCTTTTTTTTTAGAAATGATGTCATTCATAAAAAGATGTCTTCTCAAACTCAATTGTAATCATTACAATCCACACACAAAAAGTTTCAACAGAATAATACCAAAAGGTCAATGACCCAAATTGGAGGTCAATAACCCCAGATCATTATATCAATAACCTTAAAACAATATTCATTCTCAACAAAAACTCATCACTACTTGCCCAAAACTCAGTGAGCAACTACACTTTACTTGCCCCATTAATCACTAGAATCAATCTGGGCAACCGCTTGCCCTCTACCACACCAGACTGCACCTGATACTCATTGGTGAAGCAATCTACTCAATGCCCATACAACATTTGGCTGCCACATTATATAAAGTACAACATTTCGCTGTCATATTAAATAAAGTACAATTTTCTTTCCTCATTCCTGAGACACAACCTACACTTGAACACTTTACCTCACATTGCCAACACACACTTAGTTACCATATAATCTTATTATGGGATATCAAAACCCAGATTTAGTGTTCAGGATACACAGTGCTAAAACAGATTACATTCCAATAATTAGTTTGTGAAAAGAAAGTATAATACATACTCCACGTATTGCAATACTTGTTGGGATTCAATATTTCGACATTAATTATGTCATCATCAGATTTATTATTTTACTTTCTTATCTGAGATTAATCAGTGGACCTTTCGGTAGTTTGTGAAAAGTAGCAGAATATTAACTATTCCACCTGATATACGAAAACTGAAGTTGAGTCATTAATTGGTCCACACTAATTGGTTATTGGTTATTTTTGAAAGCTAAATATTCATTAGTTGTTCTGTAATGTAAGTATACATTCATTGTT
>NW_022724329.1:0-794 GCF_011630105.1 Anneissia japonica
CGTCGTTGTTTGCAGCCGTCGTCTTCTCGAGTTGGCGGACGGCGTACGTGGCACCGGACTGGCCGTCGCTGTCACGTCCGCCGCACTGGCAGTCGTCGTCACGTACGCCGGACGCCGGACGCCGGACTGGCCGTCGTCGCGATCCGGCACGACGGCGTACGTCGGACTGGCAGTCGTGGTCGGTGGTCGCGGACTCGAGCAGGCGAAAGGACACCGTTATGCCGTCGATCGATTTCTTAGCCGACGTAGTCGGTCTCCGTCCGTGGTCGTTATCAACTTGTACACGATAATATACACTGATTCAATGTATGTACGCCGGCTCATTTCTTTGGGTGCGAGTAGGCATAAATAATATATATTTATGTCATCCATAACAAAATAAAATAGAAAAAGATATAAAAGTAACACAATAAAAAACTAAAGACAACAATTTAAAACTTCTTTCGTTCTTTATTTATTTGTTATGGAAAGTTACTTTTTTTTCTTTTTTTGTTTCATTAACATCGGATAACGTCCCAACTTTGACCATCATCTTCTTTGATACTTATTATCTTCCACATGTCCATTTCGAAAGGGTTCGTCGTCGGTTGAAATTTCGCCAACACCAAAACTTTGAACAAAGTGAAACGACTCATCAGATTTTTCAAAATCCGATAACTGAATCTTCCAGGTTCGTAGCCGCCGTCTAGATCGAACACGACGATTTGATCCTCCTCGCGACGCTCCTTTAACGTACGTGCAAAATAACGGTACGTGGCATTTGTGAAAAGCAAACCACCCATAACTGTTTTCAT
>NW_022724330.1:0-815 GCF_011630105.1 Anneissia japonica
TAATTTTTGTTTTATCTTTAATGCTTTTAATGAATTTGTCTTAAAAACAAATAACTCGTCTAAATCTAAATTTAAAGAATGTGTTTTCAATGGCTTGACAAGGCCTTCAATCGTTGTAAGTGGCAATCCACAAATTAAATATCAGCTTTTTGACAATGAATATGCATTGTCTGATATGTCATTGTTTATGTCAAAACTTCGATAACGAACAACAATCTGAGACAATGTATCAAGTCATAATATCAGTCTTAAAGAACAAAATGACGCAATGAAGAACTATACTTGAAACCTCGTATATATTTTATTTAGTACCTATAAGAAAATACAGTATTTCTCTATCCTATGAGTCAACCGCTATTACAAAATTTAATTAAGCTATACACATAGGCCTGTTACATTGTAGATTAAGAGTGGAGGCCTGGTGTTACGAATAAAACACAGCACCATGGAATTAGCAGGCAGAAGTCTTTACTACCACGATACATTTCTAATGTAGTATTCTGCATGTTATATTGGCAATTACAGGAAAACAAATTACTATACACTCATTGATATATCGGTCATTTTTCTCATGTGCTTGATTTGTATTATAACGAGATATATGGTGTAACAAAAGGTGCCTTCAGTGATCTAACAAGACTTCGAACGTTGTAAGTGTAAATGGACAAGTTATGGAACATCAGTTGTTGAGATTTTGATAGTCTATGAAAGTCCCAAACTATTTACAATTGTTTTATATGCTAGATATTTCAAAATGCATGCATAGCCGTACATTCATAATATGATGACGTTGGGGGTTGATTCCGAAAGCCCTA
>NW_022724331.1:0-6236 GCF_011630105.1 Anneissia japonica
AAAATTGCTGCAGCGTTGTACTTACTACTAGGATGAATACGATTTTTGAACGTTGGAAAAAAAAACGACGACAGTAAACCAAAATATCTTTATAATTTATTATTAGAAGCAGCATCGTGACATCTAGTATTAGGCCCTTTATAGGCCTAGCTCTGACATAGCCTACATGTATACCGCGGGAGCGGTATTCATTAGACTTGCCACAGAGTCTCATATTTTTAATAATTTTTATCATTCTGGACAGAATGATAAAAACATAGAGACAAAAAAAAAATCGAGTATGGATGCCAATTAAATTAGATATGGCGCGCACAAAGTGCAATAAAGAGTGAGTAACCCAACGTACCAATGCAAAAGAAATTCGTTTTTGAAAATTACCTATTTAAAGCAATTGAAATAATGGCAAGCATGCGTTTGTTTAACTAAAACTCATCATCTTGTCAGGCTGAAACACAGGATCCGCCACTGTCATCGTCTGATCTTAGTGGTATCTGTCCCATTACATGCATAGTAAACGTGAGCTTAAGATCCACGCCTGGGAAGCATCATGCTTATCAACTTTTATTACCCAAATTGGAGAAATCTCGACCAATATCATGAATTTACAGATTCTTCTCCGTATTATATTACATAGTTACGCCTACGCTAATTCAAACATAACGTCACTCACATCACTAATAGAACACACTTGTAGATTGTATTAGTTCAAAGATAACATAATTCTTGTGTTAGTTTGTTACAACAAAAGCAGCGGTTTAAAATACGTAGGGATTACTGTGTTGTCGTTACGGACTACAAAATTGCTATTTCTTTTTTTCGCGAGCTAACACAATCTATTTTTATTGTGTTAGTTCGTGATGTGAGCGACGATAATGGTAACAACACAAACACATAGGCCTAATTAAAGCAGACTTGACTAAGTATTTCTATAAATGGCGCGCTAGCTAAAATGTATAAATTAATTCATACAACATTGCGTATAAAACCGATACCTATTTATAATATGGTCTGTGTTATCAGTTTCGACCAATAAAATATTCCACAGTTGAAATAAATAAGTGCTACTGCTGCGGTAAACTTTTATTTGTGATTACAGCTTATAGCTGTTTCAACCAGTATTACTGTACCAGCAATCCACCATCTGGGTATTAAATTTGGCATAGTTAAAAAAAAATCGAAGCTGCGATCTAACCGGCTCCGCCCCCTGACCAAAATTGGTGCATATTTACACATTCTTGCACTCCCCATTACCCCATCGACAATCTTGGACACGGTACTAAAAATATACATTGCCTTATAAATAATTGGCAAAATCGGCCTTGGACCTAACAACATATCCAACGTCACTGGCACAGTGCCTCAAATCATAGGCCTATATCAAACCTCAATGCAATTATAGTTGCGCAAGAAGTTGAACTTGGTATCTAGCAGAAAATTCAACATCGAAATAGATCGCAAAAGAATGCTTACGGAAACAAATGGTTGTATTAAAAAAACCCTGGAATGTTTAACGGGCATAGTTCCGAATAAATTGAAGATTGCTAAAGTCATACCGGTGTTTAAGAAGGCTGATTGCAGTGACATGTCGAATTATAGACCCATTTCTGTGCTACCTATATTTTCTATAATACTTGAAATGTCATGTACTATAAAATAAGTGATTATCTAAAACAAAATTGTATTCTAGGCAGTGGCGTAGAAAAATATTTTTCATTGGGGGGATGATTGGCGTGTTAGCCAGTGTCGTTACAGGCGCTTGGGGGGGGGGCAGGGGGAAAACTGCCCCTCCCCTGACGGTTTTTACCGGGCCGACCAAGCCGTCGTACCAGGCCGGGTAATAAGAGAAAAGAAAGAGGGGAGAGGGAGGGAAAGAGAAAGAAGAGGAAAAGAAAAGGAAAGAAAAAGAGAAGAGAAAAATAAAGACAAGAATAAAAAGGAAGATATCATAATGACCAGACTCACAACACCCATGCAACCCCTTCTCCACTTCAAAAACTGTCATAACTCCTTTGATCTATGCTGCCCGATGGCGTAACCAATCGGGGACAAGGAGAAAATATCTATCTTTGAAAAATCTTCCCCACCCCCACTTTTTAAATGCCCTTTCATCCCCTGAAAGTGCCTAAAAACCTCAAATTTCGTGCGCATTTCTTGTTAACATGGGAGTTAACAGGGAGTTTTGATCAATTCCAACGAAATTAGAACTAAAAACACCGGGGGACAAGGGGAAAATATCCATCTTTGGAAATCTTTCTCCACTCCTTGACAAATGCATCCTCAGAAAGTGCCTAAAATTCTCAAATTCTTTGCGCACATTTCTTGTTACGGTAGGACAATTTCCTCTATAAATTGCACATTTTAGATAGTTTTCATCAATTCCGACGAAATTAGAATTAAAAACAAAAACATTTTGCGCGCTTGGCGCGCATTTTTTAAGGTTTTTTTTAGTTTTATCCTTTTAAGTTATTTAAACACATAATAGTCCCAAACTCAAGAAAGACAAATTTAAGATAGATCATTTTAACCTAAAAGAAGGGCCTCAATGTGTATAGATGGTGAAAGAATGTGTTTGTAATAAATACAACCATGATGAAAATGCTTATATTTAGTTTCAAACACACGTGTGTGGCCTATATTATAAATAAGATAAGCCAATCTTAAGTTAAATAAAGAATCCCATGATTAACACAAAATTTTATTATCTTTAAATAAAAAAAATCCCCGACAAATTTAATCTTCCCCCGACAAATTTAATCTTCCCCCGTCAAATTAATTTTTCAACGACCGTGGGGGGGGGGGGGGGTGTGGGAGTGGACCCCTCGTAATTCCTGGCGCCGCACCTCAGTGGTGGCGCCAGGACCTGCCCGACGGAGGGGCTAAAGGCCCCGACGGGGGGTGCTAGTGGAGCGAATTGAGTCTCACTTGGCTGGGGGCCGCGTAGGGCCCCTGTTTGGGGTCCAGGGGGGCTTCGCCCCCTGGAAGCCACGGGTATTTGATGAATTATGGCGATTTTTTATTACTTATTTGATAGGCATCGAGTTACTATAATATGATTTCATGAAGGCTATGCTTTCTCTAATGTTGAAATCAGCTTCCAAAACCAAAACATTTTGAATAAAGCAAGAAACAAAGAGTATGCAATGTAACCATCTAATTTATTTTCAAATCCTCATTCTTAAAAGTGAAATTCTATATTTTGTAAATTTTGCATTAAATCTGTCAACCACGCTGTCATGGTCGAGGTTGCTTCACCAATCACGATGTATTCCAACCATCATGAGGCTATCTAAATGAGCATTTGTCATAACAGAACGCAAATTATTTTTAACTAGTCTCATTGAATTATTATGAAGCTGGAAACCTTGTTTTTGCAAAATAAATTGATGCAATTTGCTGTTATAGGCCTAATCAATAAATTTAAGATAGATCATTTTAACCTAAAAGAAGGGCCTCAATGTGTATAGATGGTGAACTGTCTCTTATACACATCTACGTACCAATGCAAAAGAAATTCGTTTTTGAAAATTACCTATTTAAAGCAATTGAAATAATGGCAAGCATGCGTTTGTTTAACTAAAACTCATCATCTTGTCAGGCTGAAACACAGGATCCGCCACTGTCATCGTCTGATCGTTAGTGGTATCTGTCCCATTACATGCATAGTAAGCGTGAGCTTAAGATCCACGCCTGGGAAGCATCATGCTTATCAACTTTTATTACCCAAATTGGAGAAATCTCGACCAATATCATGAATTTACAGATTCTTCTCCGTATTATATTACATAGTTACGCCTACGCTAATTCAAACATAACGTCACTCACATCACTAATAGAACGCACTTGTAGATTGTATTAGTTCAAAGATAACATAATTCTTGTGTTAGTTTGTTACAACAAAAAGCGGTTTAAAATACGTAGGGATTACTGTGTTGTCGTTACGGACTACAAAATTGCTATTTTTTTTTTCGCGAGCTAACACAATCTATTTTTATTGTGTTAGTTCGTGATGTGAGCGACGATAATGGTAACAACACAAACACATAGGCCTAATTAAAGCAGACTTGACTAAGTATTTCTATAAATGGCGCGCTAGCTAAAATGTATAAATTAATTCATACAACATTGCGTATAAAACCGATACCTATTTATAATATGGTCTGTGTTATCAGTTTCGACCAATAAAATATTCCACAGTTGAAATAAATAAGTGCTACTGCTGCGGTAAACTTTTATTTGTGATTACAGCTTATAGCTGTTTCAACCAGTATTACTGTACCAGCAATCCACCATTTGGGTATTAAATTTGGCATAGTTAAAAAAAAATCGAAGCTGCGATCTAACCGGCTCCGCCCCCTGACCAAAATTGGTGCATATTTACACATTCTTGCACTCCCCATTACCCCATCGACAATATTGGACACGGTACTAAAAATATACATTGCCTTATAAATAATTGGCAAAATCGGCCTTGGACCTAACAACATATCCAACGTCACTATCACACAGTGCCTCAAATCATAGGCCTATATCAAACCTCAATGCAATTATAGTTGCGCAAGAAGTTGAACTTGGTATCTAGCAGAAAATTCAACATCGAAATAAATCGCAAAAGAATGCTTACGGAAACAAATGGTTGTATTAAAAAAACCCTGGAATGTTTAACGGGCATAGTTCCGAATAAATTGAAGATTGCTAAAGTCATACCGGTGTTTAAGAAGGCTGATTGCAGTGACATGTCGAATTATAGACCCATTTCTGTGCTACCTATATTTTCTATAATACTTGAAAAAGTCATGTACTATAAAATAAGTGATTATCTAAAACAAAATTGTATTCTAGGTGAACATCAGTATGGATTTCATGAGAGCCATTCCACCACTCGCGCAATAACTGACCTTCTTAACTTAAATTCTTTTGAGAATCACGAGTACCTTATTGCAGCATTAATGGATCTTAGCAAAGCTTTTGATTTGATTTATCACAGAATATTGTTTACCAAGCTAGATCATTATGGAATATGAGGAAACTTTCTAAATTGGATTAAAAGCTAATAGAAAGCAATGTCAATGTAATTAAATGCGATTCGGTACTGCTTGATGTCGTACTTGTGTACCACATGGTTCCGTATTAGGGCCACTTTCATTTTTCTTATTTTTATAAATGATATACGGTATGTAAAGTTAGTAAGAAGGTCATTATTATCTCTTTTGCCGACGATACAAATGCATATTGTCATGGAAATAATATTAATCAACTTGTCAACATAGTGAATAATGAGCTGATTCAAATTAATACATGGTTTCCATGTAACAAACTCCCGCTAAATATGGATAAATCAAATTGTATTGTGTTTCATACTAGACAAACTAATGTGAATTTACAGTACCGTACGTACTCGCGCGAATAAGCGCCCGGACGCTTAATTTTTTTTTTTGCACTTTTTGAGGGCGCTTATTCAAACAGGGCGCTTATTTAAACGGGGCGCTTATGAAAACTGAGTGGAAATTTATGGAAATAGATGAAAATCGAGGGGTTCTTATGGGAACTTATTAAATTCAAGAGGCACTTTTTGAATGAAAAAAGATTATATTAGGACGAATGGTTAGGCGGAAAAGATAATCGTCCAGAGAAGATGGCTCATGACAAGAATGCTGTGAATATTTACATAACAGCAACATAGCAGATGCAATCAGTAGTGGTTAGTTTGTTGGCCATTGGCTGACAAATATGTAAGAGGAAAGTTGGAAATGTATTGTCTGTGTAGGGATCGGAACTCTCATCTGTCCAAGAGAAATATCCTCATTTTGATATTGACCTAAGAAGAATGTGATTCCACTCAGCAGCTCAAATCATGCCAAAACCACAGTCCCAGAATTGATTGGATTATTGACTTGCTAAAAAGAAAATCTTATTCAAATTAGAAGGGGCGCTTATTCAAACGGGGCGCTTAAGGAAATTTTCACGTTAGGATGGGCGGTTATTCGAGGGGCGGTTATTCAAACGGGGCGCTTATTCGCGCGAGTACGGTATGTTAAGCTTGAAATTAATAACAAGCCAATAGGACACAAAGAGACGGTAAACTTTCCAGGAATCCTTATTAATCAACATCTCAGGTGGGAACATCATATCAATAATTTTTCACTCAAGGTCTAAAAAGCAACAGGTTTAATTTACAAAGCTAAACAATATTTTCCTGAATCTATTCTATTAAGCTCATACAAAACTCTTATACTACC
>NW_022724332.1:0-736 GCF_011630105.1 Anneissia japonica
CAAGGCTTATACTTACCAACACACCCTATTGGAAAGTCGTCATCCCACTCTTCATTTTCACATGTTACTACAAGTTCCACCTCTGAGGTACCAGGTATATAGTAACCGCTATCACAAATCAATAATATTGTATTATTTTGCCTTCTGACAATACCATTCCATAGAGTTAGTGGAGGGCTTGGACATGTTTGTTCTATAAATATGATCCAGAAGCAAGAGAATTAGGGTGAGGTGTATAATGAAGATGGTGGGTATAGAGCAGTGTGAACGGAACTGTGGGACAGTCGTAAAAAAGAAAATGGGAAAAAGCAACGTGGTTGCTCGATACGAGTGCTAACAAGCAGGCACAGTGTTATTAGCGGCTGCAAAGCGCCAGTGTATTGAATCGAAATATACGATCCACTAGGAGGATCTATTTGTCATAATATGACGTCGGATCAAATTAAATACAGTAACCAAAAATTATGCCCACTGACAATATTGCCCGCATTACAAATTTGGCAGTGTCAAACCATTCGCTGCATACGGTGGCGTTCCTCGTCAATCGACTTGTACATTCTACCAGATGCAATATCATGTACAAAATCTACCAAGTTCCTTGTGCATTTTACCCAGTCTATTCATGACCCGTACATTCCTCTAGCTACCCAGCATAACACAATAATTATTAAAATCACGTTCTATAGGTTACCTATTTACATTCCCAAAGGAAGACAAATCTAGATAATGTTTGGCC
>NW_022724333.1:0-2034 GCF_011630105.1 Anneissia japonica
AATGGCAAAGATGAGCCATAGAATCTCTACACAAAAATATAGAAAATTGTAGAAAATTCTTTAAGCAACATAAGTACAAAAAAAATTATACATTCAATCATTCTTTTATATACACTTAAATTGAAATCATTGATTCTAAAGCTTTGTCCAGCACACTCAAATTTTATATGACATGTTTGACATGTCTATATTTGGGTGTAATATGACATCATCACACTCTGGGTACATCACACAATTTTTTCACATAAAATTTGATGTATGGAAAGATCTTAACATTTATTTATAACTCAAAGTAGCAGTAAGTAGGAATTATCACTGGAGTTCTTAAAAAAATATATGCAACTTTTTGTACAGTAGAAATATTTCAACACACTTGTTTGTCAAATTTATTTTGATATCTAAATTTAAATTACAATTCTTAAATTGGAGATCATACTAATAGGTACTATAACACAAAAATGATAACAGATGGCCTGGTTTTACACTAACATGTTCAGCAAAAACGATGAGAGCCTTTGACTTGACCGCAAGATCATACACTAGTCCTGAATTCTGCAAAAAACCCTCAATGGGTCCCTCATTGCCAGTGTAGAAGAATATTGGGCCATTTTCTTTATCCCAATATGAATCTGGAATAAAAAATAGTTACAATATGGATCAAACGAATCAATTAAATAACCATATAATAATAATATAATAATTTAAAATGAAAATTATTATTAATTGGGTTAGGCCATACTGCTAGGCTGCAAAAGTGATGAGGGAGAGAGGCTTATTTTATTTATTTATTTATTTATTTATTTAAATTTTGCTAAAGCCAAGTAT
Source organism: Anneissia japonica (assembly GCF_011630105.1). NCBI lineage: Eukaryota > Metazoa > Echinodermata > Crinoidea > Comatulida > Comatulidae > Anneissia > Anneissia japonica. The sequence goes on from NW_022724333.1 coordinate 826, forward strand.
CTTTATAGGCCTAATACAATTTTTTTTTAATTTTCAGTTAGTTCCGTCTGGTTACTTGGGCTCGTGGAGTCATGACATCAAGTGACCGGTTGCCTCCTGGGCCCGCTCCTGGGTCCCCGCTATTTGATAAGCCTAGAAGACTATGTATACCATGTCTGTCTTGGTAATCTTTTACCAAGGAGGTATTAAAATTATTTAATACCTCCTTGCTTTTACTGACACACTTACCATTATACAGATATTTCTGCTTAAATGTCTGACTTCCATAGGAGGCAAAGTTGAAATGGTCGATAGTTTGATCAAAGTACTTAGTATTATACTTGTAAGCAAAACTTCTAGTAATATTATTAATTGCAAAAAAAGCAATAACTGATACAAAAACTCTCAGTTTCATATTTGCAATAAAGTGAGGTCTGCACTGCAACTAAACACCCTGCTCGTGTCAACAAAGAAGTCACCTGATTTATGCCGATAAGCATGTGATCAAGTCCCTATAAAACCTCATGTGAAACCGCCAACGCATAAAACGCCACCAACATGGTATAATGGTTCCCAGGACATGGGCCAATAAACGCAATCGCCCAATGGTAATAATATAGGCCTACTGACGGATAATAAAATAATCGCGTAGTTAAAGGGGAGAGGAAAGAGGAAACCTCCCTATGTTGACCCTCCTTGAAAAACTCATAAGTAAAGTTGTCAAAAATACTAAATAAGCAACACAAAATTACTTCTAGATAGAGTTTAAGGTGTTAGTAACTCTTGTCTTTCTGGGTTGTAATCTATTTCGTTACATTGCGCCAGTGGGTGAGGGGAAGGGAACCCACTCCCCGTCGGAAAGGCCTGGACCCCACCCCCGAAATAACGTTATTAAATTTGATTGCCAATATGTGGTCTAAAAGTGCTTAGCCTAAAAAAAACTCTTGCCATGAACCCTAACTGAGATTTTTTTTTTATTCCGAGACCCTGACCAATGCTCTTGTCTGCCGTTGATAAGGAGGAAAAAAAGTCTGTTGTGTTTCAGGACAAAAAAAAAACATATCTGACGAAAATCTCGAAGCGGAATGAGTTAAAGATTTTTTAATATTTAAAAACTGGGGGGAAAATAGGAGTAACCACCATTTTTCCGCCTTCCCCCAGTTTTCAAATATTCAAAAATATGTATCTCATTAACCGCTTGGGAGTTTTCCGTCAAATAGCCCCATGGTT
>NW_022724334.1:0-522 GCF_011630105.1 Anneissia japonica
GGCCCACGGCCCATTTTTGACACCATGACCATGCGTAATATTAACCTGCAGTGTATATATACGAAAAATTTTTTCTTGTAGGGTCAGAGTTGACTAACTGGTACTTGGTGTGGTACTAGGTTTATCGCATTTATGGCTTAGGGGTCGCGGTTTACCTCCCTCCGTTTAGTCATGCTGGATCAGGAGTAGTAAACTCGGCGATCGTGGGTTCGATTCCCACACGGGGCAAGTTTTTTTTAAATTTTTTTATTTATTTTTATTTTTTTTATTTTTTAAGGTCGTGGGTTCGATTCCCACACGAGTCAGTTTTTTTTTTGTTTTTTGTTTTTGTTTTTAGTTGATGGTGGATAATGAATAGCAAAACCTGGTGGTTGTGTGTTCGATTCCCACACGAACCATTTTTTTTGTGTTTTTTAAGGCAGTTTAGTTGATGGTGGATAATGAATAGCAAACCTGGTGGTTGTGTGTTCGATTCCCACACGAACCAATTCTTTTTTTTTTTTTTTTTGTTTTTTAAGGCAG
>NW_022724335.1:0-1015 GCF_011630105.1 Anneissia japonica
AATTGAATATGCAATAATGTTTTGCTTACACTATGATGATATTACTTTCATGAAATTTAAATAATATTTTGTATTTAATATATTCAAAATTTCATAATTTAATTTAATTTTTTGACAGGATTTTTTTATTGTATACCGTGGTACAGTATGTGTTTATTTAAATTAAAAATGATGGAAAAATTATGAGTTACCAACACAAAAGATAAAAACAGTGGTGACATATAATATAATGGTCAGATAATTATGGTCATAAAAAAGTCATTTAAGATCAATATTGTATGACATCTTAATACATCTTCTCGGATTGTTATTAAATAATCAGAACAGTGGCCAGATGCTATGAAATACCTATATATGTATATAAGTATGCAGGCTGTGTTATATATAAATTAAAATATTTTGCTGTGTAGCAGTATATAAATACAATACTAGTTAAAAGAATAATAATAATGTTGTAATATATAAATATGTATCGACCACAGGTCTCTGTGGTTGAGTTGGTAAGACGTTCGCACGTTAAGAAAAATGTGCTGAGTTCGAGTCCTGGTGGAAGCAAGGTTTCCTTTTCATTCTGATCAGATTTCCTCCGATCTTCTGTTGCATTTAAATTGTACATTATTATTTACAAAATGGATTTACCCTATTGGTCTGTTAAATTAAATAAGTATATAAATTATTATTGTTTTCTATTATTTGTTATTTTATTATAAATGAAATTCAAGATGGCCGCCAGAATGTCCTCGAATGAAATATTGTAGTTCATAGTAAAGATTTTGAATTCTGAGAGTCGGGGTATGGTTCTAATGTAAAATATTTGACCTTAAATGACCTTAAATGACCTATTTGTGGCAATCTGACCAGGTCAAAAACGGTATGATGGTATTCCGTGACCATATAAAAATAGTTTCAGATATTAAAATTATAATTCCAAGTGGTTTAGAAGCGGAGATATTAGAAAAAATAATCAAAATATTCTTGTGTGTTGTTTATACCGCCCGCCAAATGCCAATTACGA
>NW_022724336.1:0-963 GCF_011630105.1 Anneissia japonica
TGCGCACGGTCAGCAGCAGGGACAGCGCGTGCGAGAGAATCCAGCAGGCGACGGTCGCCCACCAGCAGGCGGCGAACGGCAGCAGCGAGACGAACGACTGCAGAGGCGCCACGTGAAAGAAGAGGCCGGCGACGGCCACGCACGCGCGAGACGCCGGCGACGCATCGGCAAGGACGGCGGCAGGAACCACGACGGACGCGATCAGAATCAGACTTCGAATCCAGAGCTTCCGTTTCGGCGGCTCAGAGTACGCCCATTCCAAGTACATGGCGGACAGCTGGCACGTGAGCACCCTTCTCCAGAACATCTCGCGCTCGACCGACTGGCGCGGCAACTTCGTCCCGGACACCTTGCCCCGGTAGCCAAGCACTCGCACGTACGTCTCGAAGTCGGGAGGCGCAAGTCTGATTTCCGAGAGGACGCTGTCGAAGTGATAACGGAGCACGTTCGCCGCGACGTCGGCCATCCTGTTCGCGCCGAACGTCCATTCGAGGAAGACGAACGGCAGGAAGGACAGGACTAAGAACGACGCTCCGACACAGATCACAACCTTCATCAGCCCGTCGGATCCAGTTCGCGGTTGCAAGTGCGGGGGACACTCTTCCTGACCGACGACGTAAGTTTCGTGGCATCCGTACTTCCTGTATTTCTCGACGGCGAACGTCTCGTAGAACAGGAACGAGAAGGCGGCGCACGCGATCATCGTCAGACTGGCTCTCCTCGCGAACTTGGATCTCACCAACCACACGGTGGACGCGGACGCCACCCGTTGGATGGAACGCAAGCGTCTCAGACTCATGTTGCCCTGAATATCACGTCTTCTTCGAAGACTGTAAATACTTCCCTGACCATGCCGTCTTGCGTCGCGTGCTCGAACGTCTTGTGCCCGATCCTGAAGAGTGCCGGCGGAGGGAAGCTTCGGTCGGACGGCACGCTCGTCGTCGTCGTGCGGAACGCCGATCC
>NW_022724337.1:0-1846 GCF_011630105.1 Anneissia japonica
AGGTCATTCATATGAACCTGGCACGTCATTTTCTGCCATGGTCCGTAATTAATTACGTGTAGTGGTACCTGTTCTCGCTGCTTTGATATGGTCTCGGCCATGTTCATCGTTAACTAGAGACGGTTCTTTTTCCTGCGTTAGAAACATGTACCCACATGGGGTAATCAAGTACCCACCATAAGGAAAATCGTGATCGTCATAATTTGGCTCATCGTTTGAACTAAAGTAACATGTTACTTTAAAGTGACGACTAACCGCTTGTGTGCCAACTTTAATTTTGTTTTTGTTGTCACAAGACATTAAAATGCACTTGTCAGCAAACTGAGCCGCCATCTCCATTCTATAGCGGACCCGAGAGGCGCAGAAATGCGCATCAATGTGCTCTTTACGTACGTTAATTTTTTTTGGTGGAATGCGAATATCAAGCACTTCACTGTAAGCCTTAGACGCTGTAGTTCCTTTTCGGGGTGCTTTCATCCACCTATGGATCGTTGAGACGCTAATGCCATGGTCGCTTAAGCCATTGCATTTGTCCTGCAGATACTGACGAATTTGCGGCAAAGAAACTCCGCAACTTTGTCCGGTGGTTGTTCGGCGTCTGGCATCTGCCTTGAAACTGTTTTGCTGAACGAAATCGCGAGCCACATCTATGATACCTGGAAATGTTCCTGTCATCTTCTTTCTACCTCCTCCAGGCCTTCTCTTACGAAACAATCTCTTCCTGTTGTTCAATTCGGTAAGCGGTTCGATTACTTACCATTGTTAATTTGGTACTTAACTACAATAACCAAAAACCAAGCGTTTTCATATGAGCGAACTTTTAATTGTACCTTCCTCCTGATGAATTTAACTAGAAAATGTACCGTACTAAAGTTTACTCGAAACTTAAACAGGACAAAGGACAACCAGTGATCTACTCTAACCAATGGAAATAACGCGATAGAAAACTTCTTTGTCGGTGACACCGCTATCAATGATCAATTAAAGCGCAATAATCTATGACTATGAATAAACAACACTGTTTATGCTTCGACTACTACGTTGTTTAAATGCCTCTACTTTTTCTCGTGAGAAAATATTATACCATCTTATCTCAAATAAATGTTTTCTATAGTACAGTTTACTGTAACGTCCACCATGACCTTTTCTTTACTTTTATCAAATGTTCGAAACATAATTTATATATTCGTTCTTTGTTAATTTGTGTTTTGTGAGGATGCAATATCCAGCTGACCAGGGACGTAGCCAGGATTTTGAAAGGGGTGGGGGGAGCCGTTATGCGAATTACATATGACCCCGGCGGGGTCAAGGGGGCGAATCCCCCTGTGAAGTAGCGCGCTCTGAACGTTCTTAGGACTGTTTGAGAGGATAAAGTGAAAATTGCAATAGACGCATTATAAATAAGCGAAAAAATAATTATATAATAAATCAACAGTGGCAGATCCAGGAATTCGAAAGAGAGGTGAACCAGGAAGGGACTTTCACAGACCGAGGAACCACCCACCTCAGCCCTACCATGGTTAGGGCTGAGGCAAGAAAATTTATGATTAGGGCATCTCTAGATGGCCGGAAATTACACTCTCGTACTTCAATTTGAATTTATTTTTCCTTTCTTTCCTTAAAAAAGGAAGGGGGTGCCTTGAATCCACCTCTGCTCAAAACATTCTTTATCCAGAATAGTCATAATCACGAAAAATGGACATCAAAAACCAGATCACATCCTAAAAACAAACAGCAGTCACTAGACATACATCAGAAGCCGACTCGATGGAGTTTATTGTCATACCCAGGGAAGAGCACAGATCTGTTTTGAAAGGTGGAGGGGGAGGACATTTTGTAAGTCGAC
>NW_022724338.1:0-514 GCF_011630105.1 Anneissia japonica
GTATTCAACGGAATAGCAGTACCTGTCTAACAATCGGCAGTAATCCGTTACCCATTGGTGGCATCAAAGTCGAAATTGCCCCGCACGCAAACGGAACACCGCCTAATCGAAAGTCCTGTACACAAACAGGACGCCGTCTTATCGAAAGTCCCGTACGCAAACGTGACTCTTCCATCTCGAAAGTCCTGTACGCCAACAGGACGCCGTCTTATCGAAAGTCCCGAACGCAAACGAGACACCGCCTCCTCGAAAAGTCCCGAACGCAAACGAGACACCGCCTCCTCAAAAAGTCCCGAACGCAAACGAGACACCGCCTTCTCGAAAGTCCTGTACGCCAACAGGACGCCGTCTTATCGAAAGTCCCGAACGCAAACGAGACACCGCCTCCTCGTACGCAAACGGGACGCCTTCCGCGAAGGTATTAGGGGATCAGAGACATCGTCCGGCGAGACCTTTCCAAGTCGAGAGGCACCGAATGCTGCATCGGTGCTCCCCCCTCGCCCGGCTCCCAACG
>NW_022724339.1:0-2244 GCF_011630105.1 Anneissia japonica
AGGACCATATCCCGGATTGTCATGGCAGAAGGTGTGGGGGATAGAGGTACACAAATTGGGACCAAATAGAGCCAAGGGGCAGAGCAGGTTGGATTTCGTTTTTTCAGTAACTAGCCTGTGGCAACTTGCAGTATGCCCTAGTACTGTCCTAACGATATAGATTGCTGGTTAACACGCCAGCGGTTTGAAAAAATAATATCAGCCACCGCCAGACATTTTAGCAAATTTTAACACTTTTCCGAAGCTCGTTGAGGGTGTGTATGTGATCAGATTGGAATGTAGTCAACACTACAAGAACTACAAACATGTTAGCTTTACAATGGTACCAAACATTTTATTCTAATCACAATCGGTGACCCGTAACGGTAAAATGAAAATGACTCACTTTTGGAGATTTACGCAATTTTGCACAACGAAGCTGAGATAATAGCGATTTCGTGAAAGTAAATCAATACCGCACAACGCTAATGTAAACAAACAAATAGCGAACTACTTACGGTCCAGACTGAATATAGTGTTCAAATTGTCAGTACATGTTGGTAATTACCCCATCTATCGGATTCCGTACAAAAAAAAAACATGGAGATCTCCGTGTTTGGCGGTCGAGCGTTGCGTTAGCAAACACGGAGATCTCCATGTTTGGCGGCCAGAGTGTTAAGATGTAAAGATATGATTCCCTTTTGATTTTTACTACAGATAATAAAAAAATTTTGTATTCAGTACATTCATGACTGCTTTCATGAAAATGTGGTACAGAAATGGTGATATACTTGTAGCAATTTGTACCTTTTCTGATTTGGGGGAACTGGATACGGGCTTGCTATTGTAATGCATTGCCAATAACTAAACAGTGTTGGTTTATACCAGGGGTGGGCATTAAAATTGGTCAGAGGGAGGGTCGCACCCAAACTTTGATGTTTCAGTGCACTTCCAAAAACCTTGTTACACTGTTTTATTCGACTTTATGCTCAGTTTTAATATTACTTTTTACAGATGCTCAGTCCTGGGGCGCAAAAACCCAAAGATGGTTGGCGGACCACACGCGTAGGTTTTGTAATTAATTTTTGCGGGCTGCAAAAAATATCACTGGCAGGCCACGGGCAGCACTTTGCCCACCTTTGGTTTATATAGTGTTATTAAAATATGCAGAGCTTCATTTGCTGAAAATTGTGCTGCTCAGTAGTATCTGCAGCTGAACAGAGGCATGGAACTGCACCTGTACATTGCTTACTCATTCAGATCTAAATAGAATCAGTGGAGTATGATGAATATCTTTATAATAATATGTTCACTTGAATATACAGTTCTAATGTAGGATGTGTAAATGCAAGATGTACATATGATTTTTCTATTGTGTGTGTGCGTACTCTAGTTTTTTTCAAATAAATACTGTGGAGGTATTGTACATGTATGATTTTATGTCTATGTCACATGGACCAAGGATTGCCAATATTGCAGTGAAATGTATCGTTCTTAAATTTTAGCGGTAATTTATTTCTGATGGCGCAACATAGGTATTCACACAAATAAGCCATTTCATAATCTAAACTGTACATGCCAGTACTGTGTGTGTGTGTGTTTATGTCGATTGACTTTGATATGGGCAAGCACAGGTCAGACTGGAATGGGTTATTCCATTATCATTTCACCTGGAGACAAATAATTTGTCAATTAGCCTTTTCATAGTACACATGAGCAACTGCTATAATCTCTTCTGAAGGATGAGGTATTTCAAGTGAAATGTTAGGCCCAGTAACACAAGCAAAAATTGGCACTGGAAGGTACTGAATCTGGGAGCTAGCGCAACAAAGCCAATCCGTTGCCATTGCACCCCCACATAACTTAACTAGTGATTTCTGTAAAAATATTTTCATACTTCAGTAGGAAAACTATGAATATAAACATTCAATGTCATTGACATTTTATTTCAGCCAAATTTTCTAACAGTACATCTGTACGATGTCTCGATTAGGTACATTTCGACAGCATACGTTATTCCTTCAACAGCAAATAAGAGTCGTTAGTTTTTCTGCCTTCTGGTTTGACTATTTATTGACTACAACTAGTACTTGTACAAGTAGTACTTATACTTTCTTGCAGAGTGTGCCCATGTTGGCTCTGGTGTTTCTTTTTCCCCATATTGATACCTGTTAATTCTATTCTAAATCACATAATTGCTTTGGAAATTGTTTATTTCATACCTCTTTACATAATAGATAAGACTTGCAAATTATATTGTTATTT
>NW_022724340.1:0-643 GCF_011630105.1 Anneissia japonica
ATACCCAAGGTAAACGTGTCCGTAAACATGTGCAAAGACAACGTACTATACGACAGACGATGGAATAGATGGCGTAAGCGAAAGATCGAATGTATGGCCGCTAGTTTTAAAGAACTGAAAGCGGAAGTCGTGAAAAGACAACGAAATATGTCGACGGAATTGGAACAGACTAAATCGGAAACGGAGGCGATTTCAGATCTGAAACGACAGATATTTCGAGAGACTTGGAACAGATGAGATACGATACGGTGAAACAAAAACAAGATATTTCGACGGATTTGGAACGGATTCGATCGGAGATGGAGGAGCATAAACGACAGCTTTGGACGGATCTGCAACAGATGCGATTGGAAATGCGAGAGCAGACACGAAATTTTGGGACAATGTTATTGGAATTTGGAAATAAGATGATTGCCGATAAAAAAATTTAAAAGAAAATTAAGTCAAGTTGTTTTGTTGACAATTAAAAAATAACATACATAAAAAAAGAATTATGTTATGTCGATATTTTTTTCTTTCGTTTCCTTTGTTTCGATACGACGGTGTTAATGATGATTGATGATGGGGGTGGAGAACATTGGCACACACCAAAGGAAAACTTTAGGTAAAATACAAAAAATATATATAGAGGGTGGCAGACACG
>NW_022724341.1:0-652 GCF_011630105.1 Anneissia japonica
CGAGGCGGCTCTCGCACGATAATCTAAATTTCATCAAATCGCATCCGTTGATGCACGAACCGATCGTAGGGGAAGATCCGTTGTTTACGCTCGTTCGAAAACGCTACAGATTGAAGACGTTAGTGGTGAGGATGAGCCAGCATCACACCGTCGTTTTTGCAGGAACGGACGACGGCCGCGTCTTGAAATTGGTTGCCAGACGGGAATCGCCATCTGTTCTGCTGTACAACGTGCGCGTTATCGGACAACCGATCACGAGATGAGATTGTACGAGAGCCGAAATGTCATATTCGTGACGTCGAAAGATTTTCTCGTGGAGATGTCTACGCAACATTGCAGCCAATTGAAGAACTGCTCCTGCAAGCAAGATCCCGATTGCAGTTTGATCGACGGCAATTGCACCGAATCGACCGACGAAGATCACTCGGACGTCGAGCTCGACTGTAACGATCCGATCGAACGCCACGACGGCGTCGAGTTCGACTGTAAAAATCAGATCGAATACCGCTCCGGCGTCAAGCTCGAATCCGGTCTCGAACCCGGTCTCGAATCCGGTCTCAAATCCGGTCTCGAATCCGGTCTCAAATCCGGTCTCGAATCCGGTCTCAAATCCGGTCTACATTCTTCGTATAACGTTGCTGAAACGGAAGAT
>NW_022724342.1:0-2850 GCF_011630105.1 Anneissia japonica
GGGCTTGCACGTTGTCTGTCCCGGTCCCATCTGCCAGCCGGAATTTGACCCATATGGTCGATCCGCTCAAGCCGGTCAGTGGTCGATCTGATCCAGTCGGCCTGGCCTAGCCAAGTGAACAGATCGAACCATCCGCTCTAGTTGGCTCTGCCAGTCGCGACCAAAAAATACGTTCTAAAATCTGCATCTTCTGATCGGCACTAAATTCGAGGAGGACTGAAATAAATATAATATTTTCAATAAGGTAAAATGTCACTGGTTCTGATTTGAAATCTACTAAATTTGTTACCTATTGCAAACTCCAGCGTTGCAGACTGGTCAAATGATATTTTTTTTTTGGAAGTCTGTAAAAAAATATGTACATGGCATAGCCTAAATATTTTATTCCCAAGTCAAAGGTTATAAGTCACATTTCATTCAGCCTGATGAAGTCTTGTTAAAAACGCCGAAAGCTAGTTAATATCAACAATTTGTTTAAAAATGTTGTGAAATATACTGTTAAACAAAGATAAAACTTATACGAATATATATAAATAAATATAATAAAGAATATGTGAATATGTGCATCGTTGGTGAAATCATTTTGAGATATTCACCAAAATAGGTCAAAGACAACATTTTTACAATGTTGATTTTAATGTTTTTGAATAACTTGATACTTATATTTTATGATTGTGTACTTTTTAAGTGAATTTTCTTGCTAAAGCGGTGTTCTCCTCGCATATTCTGTAATTCTAGTCCTATTATTTGTACAGGTTAGTTTTTTGAGGTCGATTTTCTCAAAACCTGGTTCTCATACACCTAAACTTTAAATATTGCTCATATATCTGGATCTATTTATCCTAGGGCAGCCATTCAAAGGCCAAATTAAAGCTTATAATGTGATCTACCAAAATATAATATAAACTCATTTTTCCTAAATTTTCTAACGATGAGACTAATTTTGTAGTGAGACCTCACATATAAAATAAGAAATAAGAAATTTATATATTACAGTAATATAAAACAATAAGTGATTATACTACTATGATACTATTCCATTAACAGATAATGTGATCATGTTACATTATAGTAAACATTAATTAAACGATTGGCTAAGATAATGTTTGATTTGTTTAATTGTGAAATTTTGTCTGTATTAGTAAGCTAGTAGCATTGCTTGCATTGTATTGCGTGCTACATTCGATGGACAAGCAAGCATTTTAAGTTCACAATAAACTCTCATGCAAGAAGCATTCTCAACTTTTTTATTTGTTGTAGTAATCAAACACAAGAGATATTTGATAATAGGACCACAAATTACAAAAATCGTTAGTAAATGCATAAGATGTTTGCTGACGCCAACTGTCAGAAAAGCAAATTGGTGTAATTAAAATCAGTTTGTCGCCGAGTATCATAACCCATGCCAAATATTTTAATAAAATCTCAATCCTTTTTCTTAATAGTATTTTTTATACCCTATAGGCATTACCATCAATAACGCCAAACACGTTAGAGCAGGTGTTTGAAAAACAAAAGAGTCTAGCCTTAGCCTATTTCCAAAAAAATGGACAAGATTTTGGCGAATCGTTTGAGAAGTACATGACAGAATTGGAAGGCAGCATTACTAATGAATACCCGCATTACAAATCAATAATTGACGAAGTAAGTGAGACTTTATGGCCAATGGCTTAGCTTTTTACTTTGAAATAAAATGCCAATGAGCAATCAAGCAATAATCGGAACGGTGGTGTTCCTGTGCTGTTCATTAACTTGCTTTAATAGGTTGATGAAGAAATTTTTGTTCATGTATTTCAATGTACTTTTGTGTCTGACCTACCTGTAACCAGCTTAAAATGCTCTAGAAGTTGATTTGCCTGTTGTTTATATTTCAGCGGCTCCGAGAACCCCCTTGTACCCCTGCTTTATACCTGTCCTTATTTATTTTTTTCAGTTACCTTTATGTATAAGCTTTAAGAAACACCTTGTTAGGCAAGCGTTTTCTAGTGCATGTAAACCAACATCAAATATGGGTACCTTTTTTGTTCAGTATTAGGATTGATATGTGGTGGTGGGGGTGGGGGGTAACATTTTTTGTCCGTCAAATTTTTATTAACTGAATATATTTTCTTGTTTTGGTGTCAAAGTGTAGAATAATACATTTCCCATCATTTGGTAATGGGACAATGTAAAACGTCGTTAATTAGACCCTATGTCACAAGAGGTCAAAAGGTTAGCTATTCCACACCTTATCACTAATAATAACAAAATATATTCAGATGATAAGAGTTGTTGGCATAAATGTTACCTACCTACCCTAGATTAATCTTAATGCATGACATGGACACACATACCTGTAGAGTACTCCATTATTTCCAGGGAACAGTGAATTTTGTTCCCTAGTTATTTCATGCTTGCTAGTTAATTAGGTATCTTAATTTTTTTTTAAATTACTTAATAATTTATAATAATAGAGCAGCCACCTCTAAGGTACATAACTACTATTTAAAGCTAGTTAAGTTATTTTTCATTCGTATCAAAATCCAATGGTGAATGCATAATATAGACCCAATCACATATTTTCGGAGCCATAACGTAGTAGTGACACGGCCATGGGACCGCCTTTATCCCCAGTCATTGCCAACATCTTCCTCGAAGAGTTTGAACAACTAGTGCTTCTTTCAGCCACCAAACAACCAAAACTCTGGCTCCGATACGTCGATGATACTTTCATCATTTGGCAACACAGTAATGTGTACCTAGATGGTTTTATAGATCACCTGAATTCTCAGCACAAATCAATCATGTTTACCATGGAGGAGGAACACAATCGCTCTTTACCCTTTCTTGATGTTTTGGTAACCAGACAGG
>NW_022724342.1:3141-5842 GCF_011630105.1 Anneissia japonica
CAGTCAAACATTTGTTGGACTAATTTGCAGAGGTCCTTCTGTTGTCAAGGTAAGCTTAGAATGTAGCATAAATTAACGGTGAACGAAAATCATATCTTCTCCAAGTTTTAATTGTTTAGTATACATATTTGTAAAAACAAAGAAATTTCCGTATATTCCGGTGTATAAGTCGTACCTGTGTATAAGCCGCCCCCCCCCCTAATTAGGACGCGAAATATCACGAATTTTATGTTACCTGTGTATAAGCCGCACCTATTTTTAAGCTCCAAACCGTTCTTATAATGTTAAGTTTTTAATTCTTTTGAAACATTGACATTATTTATAAATGTTCAAATAAAGAAATTTCATCTTTATCGCCCGATTATTAAACAAAAAAAAAAAAAAAAACTGGAAAGGCGTGTAAACCTCTGGCTACCACAATGCAACAACGTATTTTTGCGCTAGGCAGATCTAGGAAAATCCCCATTTCTTGCTAGATGGTTGTAAAAATTTAAACATCAAATTTAGTTTAAGTTAAATAAAATCTAATAAAATAAATTACTTATTGAGTATATTTATCTATTTTAGGCAATCATTCTATTATTATGGTGACTAATAACAGTCAATATTTGGCAAAAAATATTGGTAATTCTAGGCCTAATTCATTAATACTCACAGCCCACTGTGCGAAGCACACCATTACGCACCACGTTTTATAAACAAAAAAAGAACTGAGAAATATCGCGTGATACAAAGTTCACGCATGCACAGATGACGTATGTCTTTCTTCAATTAGTTTCCAGTAAAATAATTTTTACAACTTTAAGAAAACTCGTGTTTTTATAGCATAAATTAATTTCACAAGTTTTTATTCTGAAATTATAGCGGTATCTCAATATCAGTGTTGGAGGTCTCGAGACCATTTTGCTTGGTCTTGGTCTTGGTCTCGAACCCTCTGGTCTTGGTCTTGATCTTGGTCTCGGATTTTTCCACCGAGACCAGCAACAAAAATAACCAATAACGAAATAAAATACCGTATGCACGCGTGCATGGTGCACAGCGCAGGGAAGGTCGGGCAGGCCGCGCCCGGCGCCTCCAGTCGACCACCGCGCTGCGACTGCAGATCGTCGTGTTTTAACATTTTGAAACTTTGCGCATTCATCATGTCTTCTACATCAGCAATAATAAAATTTGGTTATCGAGAGCACAGAGAGAATGAAGATGCAAAGAGCAAACACAGAAAGCACTCTGCAGTTTGTAAATTTTGCTTGAAAAGAACTAGCATAAGTGACAAACTTGGAACAACCTCTGCCTTTATTAAACATGTGCGACGTCATCACCAAACAAAGTAAGTACACTACAAGTACATTTCACCGACAATATGCGTGAGGCATGACCAGCTGTGTAACTGGGTTGTTAGCGTTATTGTTTGGGTTTGCGTTGGAACTTCGAACTCTCATAGTCTAAGTAGATCTAGGCCTAGACTAAGTTAGACTAGAGAGACTAGAGACAGCTCAAACAAAGTTATATTCTTCAACCAGATTTAGATTTTTTTTTGGGCCTTAAATTTGTAGACTAAGCCTACTAGTAGTAGTAATGAACAATTCTGAACCCATGTTAATAGCAATTAACAGACAATTAACAATGTTATGTGCACTTCGTTGAGTTTTGCTTACTTTAATGGACTGAAATATACTTTGTTACTTCTTAATTCTTTCTCTATGACAAAAATACTTAATTTTCTTAGTAAAAATAAAATACCCAAGGATTTGAACGGAATACCCAAAAACCCAAGACCAAGTCAAAATACCCAAGATCTTGGGTAAATACCCAAGCAGTGGTCACGCTGGTATGAATCATCCAAGGCAGAAGGCAATTGGAAGGAGTAGTGCCAAAGTGCGAGCCAGCGGGTCATGCGAGCCAATGTGCGAGTCATGAGAGCCAGCGAGCCATGCATTTAATTTTTTTTTTTTCAGGTTATGCAGTTTTGCAAACACGTAGGCCTAACCTATATTCTTTTGCCTAGTAGATGCAAATGAATAACACACCGGGGAGCTTTGCCTGTGTAGTCCAGCCATATGCAGTACATATACTTTTGACTTTTTCAAAAGTATGCAGCGCTGATAGATGTTGTTAAAATACAGATATACAGATACATAGATACATATATATTTATATATATATATACTGTATTTATTTATATATTCTTATATATATATATTATTTTATATATACTGTAGTTATTTATATATTTATTAATATATTTTTATATTTATTTGTATATTTATATATATTTATTTGTATATTCATTTATATATTATATATGTATATATTTATTTTAAATTTATTTATATATATTTTATATACTTATTTGTATATATATATATTTATTTATTTATATATATATATACACTGTATTATTAATTTATATATACTGTACTTATTTATATATTTACTTATATATATGTTTGTATATTTATTTGTATATTTATATATATATGTATATGTATTTATATATATTTATATATTTATATGTTTATATATTTATTTATATAATTATTTAAAATTTTGTTTATAAATTGTTTGTATATTTATTTGTGTATTTATTTGTATATATATATAATAATAATAATAATAATAATAATAATAATAATAACATTTATTAAGCGCACATCTCCACTAAAGTGCTCAAGGCGCTTGTGAAAACCATGAAAAAGCTTAT
>NW_022724343.1:0-519 GCF_011630105.1 Anneissia japonica
CAAATTTTTGCTGATATTATTATTATTACATATATATATATAGTACATATATTTATAGTACCATAAAAATAATAAATAATTTTCAATTTTTTATTATTATTATTCATATTATTATTATTATTTATTAGTCTTAGTATTATAATTTTAATAATAGTAATTTAAAAAGTTGTTGTTATTGGCGTTTTATTAGTATTTTTCTCATATTATTATTATTATTATTACTGTATTATTATTGTTGTTGTCACCTTTATTATCGATATTATTACCCTATTATTACTAAGTAGGCCTAGTATGAAGTATCATTATTATTATTATTATTACTAATTAGTATTACTGTACTATTATAAAAATAAACATTATCTTTAATTTATGAATGTATTATTGCTATTATCACCTTCAATATCGTTATTATCACTAATTAGTTATTAAAATTGATATTTAAATATCGTTATTTTTACCATACTAGTATTATTATTATTTGTTAAAATAAATATTACTATTAATTTTGTTGTTGTTATT
>NW_022724344.1:0-970 GCF_011630105.1 Anneissia japonica
ACACACTTGCTGAGTATATTTTACTGGTATTGATTTTGTTATTTTGTTATTGCTTTTATTTTTTTTTATATTTGATTATAAGGGATTGCAAGTAACTATAAGACATTTTCTCGCTGTTTGTCGGAATTAGGCTTGTAACCTACCGTTGCACTTCATTTCCATCACCTTTTGTTGATCGCAACTTTGTTATTTTGAATTTGCAAGATTTTTTTTCGCAAGCATTTGGAAATATTCAGAGCATTCAGTACGATAACATGTCATTTAGGACAAACGTCCTTCGTATTATTATTCTTATTACTATTTATTAATATTATTGAATATACATTTGATTTCACAACACCAGTGGACAACTATTATATCAGCAAGCTTGATATTCCCCGAGGAAATGCTTGTAAACAAAACGATAGACGAAATTATGGGATATAACGGCAATAAGCTACAGTAATCAATCAGACATAATTGTTTAAATAAATGGATTGCGAAGTTATAATGAGTGAATCACAGGTTTTTCTTTGGTTGCTTGGATCAATTTGTGCCTGACAATTATAATATATATCTCATGGGTTGAAAAGGTTCCAGAAATGTCTCGTAACCGAGGTCTGGTTAAAAAATTCTGGCTGCTTTTTAATGGACTAATCTGTATGCGTACTGTGTCTCGTACATCTTGTCAACTAAATGGTAAACAAGTTAGTACTTTAAGTGCATTTCAGATGTTGTTTACTAATATAATTCAAGTTGGGAGTACATTTTTTGAACATTATAATCCTGATAATATATCCAAAATGAATATTCCAAGCTTGTTGTAAAGATTATGTTCTCCATTTTCTGTGCATTTCAAAAACTGTCACATTATATTCTTTTGAGATATTTTCTATTTTTGAGTCTTCCCTGTTTTAGTATTTATGGGTACGAGCTTTAATTTGTTGTTTTGTATAAGTAGAATGATTCAAGGTTTTAAAATCAAGGTGGT
>NW_022724345.1:0-3404 GCF_011630105.1 Anneissia japonica
TTTTTTTTACGTCTAAAAGGTCATTTATTATCTCAAAATAGTACAAAACAATAATATAGATATTTCTTCAAACCATTTCAAAATCAAATCTAGAATAAAATAATAAACAATAACTAGAGAAATATTTTTTTAAATCTCATTTCTTAAAATTGTACCGTACTTTTACAAAAACATTTTTGAGTGATGTTTTTGCCCTACCTGACATGTTGTAACAAATACTCAGTGCGTTCCCAATTGCGAAAAAAATTGCAAGTGATTGGGTGGAAATCGAATCCACGACCTTCACATACTTGCCTGGTGTCTTAACAACAAGACTATCGAGGTGTGCTTAGTGACTAATGTTGAATCCAATCCCCAAGCAGCGGGTACTGCAAATGCTATTTCGGTAGGAGTGATGTTTTTGCCCTACCTGACATAGTACCGAATAGTCAGTACGTCCCTAATACTAGCGAAAAAATTCGCAAGTGATTATTTCCATTACATGTATATTTGTTTTCTAATTCGTACACGTTTTTTAGGTCTGTGTCCGCACTCTTGGAAATCATTTGAAGGAAGTTGCTACATATTCGTAAGTGAGACAAGAACTTGGAAGGACGCGAACAGTCGATGTAAAGAAGAAAATGCAACCTTGGTTACCATTTCCTCAGCGGAAGAAAACGAGTTCGTTATTGGTCTTACAGACAAATGTGATCTAAAAATTTGGATCGGTCTCAATGATATTGATGAAGAGGGTATCTGGCAATGGTTAAGCAACGAAACTTCAAACTTCTCCTGCAAGTTTTGTCTACAATATTAATAAGTAGTCAACAATATGTTCAGTATTAGAATTTAAAATCGTTTATATCGAGTTTAAAGCATAACGTACTGTTTTAAATTGAAAACGTGGTGGTTCAGTTAGGGTCAAAAGAGGAAATACCCCACCCCACCCCCGTCCCCGATAGCATGAATAGTCCAAATGTGTTGAATTTCGTGTTCAAATAACCTTATTGCCTATCTCTAATATTGTGGTCTACAAGCACAATTTTGTGTCATTCTTTTTTGGGGCCCAGACCGAGGATCTAGACCACCGAGGCAGACCACCGGACTCATGCAAATGTCTGCAACCAACACTGAGTAGAAACAACTTAAACATTAATGTTATGCAAGAAGAAATGAATTATTAATAATTTAAATTCAATCTTGCCTGCTTTGTAATGTATCTCTAAGTTATTAGCTTCCAATTGCACATTAAAATAAAATGATAACATGTTTTCATTGGTTCCACTAATTAACCGATGTAAATATAATAGGTATACCTTTTCTATATTTTTGTATAGACCTTTAAATGTATTGAAATACGCCATCGTGTTGGGATTCAATATATCGACATTAATTATCACCAGGAATGAAAAATTATCCATATTTACAAGCTTATATACAACAAACACCAAAATGTCTAACCAAAAAATATTATCTCTAGTAGGTGACATAGCTGAGATTTAAACTAAAGATCAAAGCATTCTTACTCTACCTACAAAAACAACGAAAACTCCTTTGATGCTTTGAGCCCACTATTAAGCAATGGGTGTAGTATACGTATAGCACACGCCTCTTTAAACAACATAGGATAGACCAGTTTTTGGAACTGTCAATAATGTTAGTATTAGAAAATATTTAACCTAAATTATTGCTTACATTACAGACCACATCGTCTATTTCAAGCATAACTTGTAAGTCTAAGCCTGAACATTTAAAATGATAAACAACACAGAACATTTATACTCCTTTAGGAATTAATCTTTAGTAGATTTAAAATGAGAAACACATTTATACTGCCCTAAAGTTATGAATTTTATCTCTTTAACTGTTTCTTTACTTATTTAAACATCTACATAAAAAAGGATTCACTTGGTTTTCCAGATAAGGCAATCTAACCCAAATGGTAATCAAGCTTTCATCAGTAGGCCTATGTATAAATTTAGGTTCATGTAATTTTGTAAGTACATGGTTAACAACTTTTAAAGGGTACCAATTCCAAGACATAAACATTAATGTTACAAAGTTGTGCTCAAAGTTTATTAGGAGTACACAGTTTGTGGGCTCTAGAAACTAAACTATGAATCAAAGAGATCTTATTATTCTATGGAGCAAAAATGTAAGGCATATATGTGTATTTTGACGATATATACTCATGCTTCCTACACTGTTGTCAAATTTAAGTCCAGAAAATGTACTATGTCACTTTTTCAAATGATACAAAGGTAAGATTTATATGTCTATGATAAAAAGCTTCATTAGAGTTAGCTAATTTTGTCGTCAACAAAACGAACATAAACGTAATAATATCTGATTGAATTTTGGGAACAATAGACTTTAGTTCAGTCATTAAAATATTAGCTGAAACTTGGCCAAGAGGTGAACCCACTGCAACATCATCCAACTGAGCTATGACTGGACATAGACATTAAATATTCCTATTTTATACTAAGTCGCATTATAGACAACTCAGCAGTAAAACTTATATTGATCAGTGTATTGAAAGCCGTGAATTATAAGTGGAACACAAGTATAACGTAAAGGTACCGACTTTTACAGCTTGGGGGGAAAATGAACCAAACAATTATGAAGATAACGAAGATTGCGTCGAACTTAAACCGTGCGAAAGAGAATGGAATGATAAGAATTGCGAGCATGATAATCCCGCATACTGTGAAAAAGGCAAGTATTATACAATTACACATATTGATACATATATTGATGTGCATGAGGGAATGGTGAAATCTATTTCCCCTTGGTAATATGGAGATCGTAGCCTACTCTTCCCGAAGGCCCCAAGGGAAGATAGTAAGCTACGGTCTCCACATCACTGATATGCTTTAAGAAACAATGGTTAAGTCCAAAACAAGTCGGCATCCTAAATAATTAATGATATATGTACAGATAAACAGTGGTAAGAGAGAACAATAAATAAGCATTACTATAAGTGGATAGCTGATGATAATTGAAAGGCTAGAAATAGGGCTATTAATAAAACCAAGTAAAACAGGTAGCGGCGATTACAAAAATTAATTAACAATATACTAAGCAATAAATTAAATAAATGTGGGAATATCAAAATATAAATATATATTTATCGGGATATAACATGAAAGGCAAATACATATAGTTATAATGATTGTTGAGGCAGGAAGCTGAAAATAGGATAATAATTTTATACAGTGCATCTTAAGAAAATGATAATGCTATGCCTAAGCTCTACAACAGTAAAAGCTAGAACAATAATAATAATAATAATAATATATAAATAATACAAAATAAGTAAACCAGAATAAATAGCACTAAAACCATGATTAAATGTGACCGAAAACTGAAAGTATTATTTGGCGGCAGAAGAAAAATTCGCTAATAAATCCCTAGTCCACAGG
>NW_022724346.1:0-182 GCF_011630105.1 Anneissia japonica
ATTTAGCTATAACATACTCACAGGTAGGAGACAATCAATCAAGAATAAGGGAGATACGTTCAAACTAGTATAAACATAATGGCATCATAAATAAAAATTCAGTTTTTTAATTCAAATGGCAATATGATGACGTCACAATGTCCGATCAGCCATTATGAAGTGAAAAATCAGATTATCAACTC
>NW_022724346.1:211-510 GCF_011630105.1 Anneissia japonica
GCTTTCAGAATATGTAATAAAAATTGGGGGTCACCTTTCATCCTAAGGAGCTATAACTGATTAAAAATATTCATGGTTTTATGCATATATAAACGTTGACGCACGCGTACGCTCACGTTAAGTCGCGCGAACGAAAAATTATGGTACCTGACATTTAACCTTGACCTGAAGATTAAGCTCACCTAATATGATTTAGAAATGACGAATGGTTAAGATGATATGGGCTCATCAACATTTTAAAGAAAGAGAAATGAGGGGGTCAGAAAAAACAATTTTTTTGACCATGATGACGTCATCAA
>NW_022724347.1:0-506 GCF_011630105.1 Anneissia japonica
AGGAGAATGAATCCATTGACGAAATTATCCAGAAGTTGATTTTTCCACGGCTGAGGTCAGGCAACTTCAAAGAAGTCATCCCACTCTACTTCGCTGCTGAGGGGAGGAGAATAATCATAATAATAATATGCAAGTTTTTATTTAGCTCTCTATACAAGTAAGTCTCATAGCACTGAGAAGAATTGCGAAGACCACTGGCTCTAGCCCTTCTACTGGGCACCTTCTATGTTTTTAACATTCAGTATCATAATAAAGCAAAGAACTATATCTTCCTAGAATCCACATCTAGATGTGTATAAGAGACAGATATAATAACAAACATGTCATTACACTGTTTATGACTTGCTAGTTGGAAAATAAGAGTTTATAACCTCATTCATTTTGAAGGGGTAATTCTCTCGCTAATCTGCCATTATAGGCATGGTTTATACGTGTAAAGAAAAGAGAATAATGTATTTCGTGAAAAAAAATAAAGGAATGATTATTTATAGAATTTTTGTGTGGTC
>NW_022724348.1:0-943 GCF_011630105.1 Anneissia japonica
CAAAAAACCACTACGCCGAGAGAGGGCGCAATTCAAAAGTTTATACCCAGGTATAAACCGCACAATTAGGCCTAGACTAGGACCAGGCATAGTATAATAACTATAGTATAGAGAGCGTTTGATCAAGTCAAACCTACGTTTTGAATTTGAATTACATTTTAAAGAAATTAGAAATTAGAAAGAATTTGAACTACGTTTTCAAAAATTAGAACTTCTTTTTGGGAAACTAGATCCACATTTTGAGGAATCTACGCCTACGTTTTAATAAATTAGACATTGAATTTTGCAATTACATTTGGATTTTAACATGGACTTTTGCTGCGTATGGCACCCCATAGGAGGAACGTTCTTCGTTTCACAATGTACGTTCTACGTTTGAGAAAATACATCGTTTGGCAATAAACGTTGTTTGTTTGTAAAAGTATGTTGTTTATTTTTAAAAATACATTGTTTATTTGTAAATGTACGTTGTTTGTTTATGGAGAAAGCACGTTTATTGTCTAAAATTGTGTTTTTGGCGGTGATTGCCTTCCATACAGGTGGGCGTGGTTTAACGAAGAACGAACAGTCGAATACGGTCATTGATAAAAACAAACGCCACTGCTTTGCACATGGCATGGATGCCTAGCTACGTCTATCTAGGCTTAGGGCTCACAAGAACCGCATTGTTAGCATTGTATAATACTTAAACAAGGTACGTCTCCAACTGAATTATTCTTAGTTATTTTTTTCTTATTTGAATTTCTTTCTTTCGAAAGTGTACTTTCTATCACATATTGCACTGTCTACTTACTAGGCCTAGGCTAGGCCTAGTAGTAGTATCATACCTGCCAACATTAACGCCCGTATTCTTAAAACAAACTTTAGTCGAACTTCGCACTAGAACTTCATTTAGTGCTAGTTGCATCTTTAACTTCAATTTGTATTCACAAACAATGTAGTC
>NW_022724349.1:0-873 GCF_011630105.1 Anneissia japonica
ATATTATATTATATTATATAAAAAATTATATATTATATAAAAAATTATATATTATATAAAAAATTATATATTATATAAAATATATATTATATAAAAAATTATATATTATATAAAAAATTATATATTATAATTTATATATTATATATTATAATATATTATATATTATAATATATAAAATATTATACATTATATAAAATATTATATATTATATAACGAAGAAAACCAATGCCTATTTTCGTTGACCGTTTAGTGAACACTTGGCGTGTGCCACTTTTTATTTAGCAAAAGTCCTTGATGTGTCTGACCTTTTCCCATGGTCTGACTAATTAGGTTATTTGGAATTTTAATTATACCGTAGCTCACCCAGCTGGAAAACTTTAAAATAAACGGTTTACATACAGTAGCCTTTAAATGTTTGCAGTGTTCGTTTTATATAAGAATAGATAAAAGATGATAATTTCATTCTTTTTATTAATTGTAGCATAACTTATCCAACAGATGTAGTAAAGAACCTTTTGCTTTAAATTAGGGGAACGGTGAAGTATTCAATAATCAGACTCCGCCTTCTTGCCAACTACACTTCAACCCACATGAATTCTGTGTATATTATATTATATTATACTATATTATATTATATTATATTATATAATTATATATACGTGTATATATATATATATATTATATACAATATATATATACGCATGCGCAAGAGTGTGTGAAAAAACTAGATGCTTTAACAGGATTTGAATTCCAAACAAATCACTGAACCTACGAAAATATAAACAAATAGATAAATGATTAAAATAGTGCTCAAATTTAGGAACAAATGATGTTATAAACGTGTCACAGGGGCGGATACAGGATTTAGCAAAA
>NW_022724350.1:0-595 GCF_011630105.1 Anneissia japonica
TGAATCATTCATTTTGAAAAAGAGTGAAGTATATTGAACTGTGCAAAAAACAAGTCTCAATATTTCTGGTTGACACAAAATACAATAAATAAATGATATTTAAAGAAAAAATGCATTTTATTTTTCAAATTTCCTGCCTTGGGCAGGACTTAGGCCTAGGCTTAGCTAGGCTAGGTACTGCGTACTGTAGGCCCTAGGTTAAGGAAGAGGCCTAAGCCTAGGCTAGGCCTAGGTAGGCAAAATAAAACAACGATTTGTGTCCCAACGCCCGTACCTGACCTGTTGCACTTTTTTTTACTCAATTCTTAGGTTTAGCCTAGGCCTAGCCTAAACAGTACAGTATACGAACAGAAACACTACCACTGCACTGACTGACGAACTGACTGAACTAAACTTGATACTTAGCTACAAAATTATATCTAGGCCTAGGCTAGAATAATTAAGTAACTAGGCGTAATGTGGAAGGCGTACATTAATGGACGAAAGGAGATTAATATGTTTTCTTTACTTACCACAATACTGACTGTGCATAGGCCTAGCTAGAGACCTTGGCATGTTGCAGACTCTTCTTTTTTTCCAAATGGCAACAGAATAG
>NW_022724351.1:0-1028 GCF_011630105.1 Anneissia japonica
TATGTAAATGCCGTATTGTATTGAATGTTATTTTATAAATTTATGAAAATATTATAAACAACTCTCCAATTTTAAAATTATCTGGATTTTATCAAAATCATCTGCCTGCACTTTATCACAAAACATAAATCCATTTCCCTGATGTTTCTACCAATCAAAATAGAGCATGAATAATGCTAATTAGGTAGCTCTGAACCAAACAACAAACACATCGCGTTTCACGTAAAAAAACGAGAAAACAAAGTTCGAAAGCTTTCTA
This sequence comes from Anneissia japonica, assembly GCF_011630105.1. Lineage (NCBI taxonomy): Eukaryota > Metazoa > Echinodermata > Crinoidea > Comatulida > Comatulidae > Anneissia > Anneissia japonica. The sequence goes on from NW_022724351.1 coordinate 260, forward strand.
AAATCAGCATTTTTGTAAGAAGATGAAATGTTTTAATCTTGATATTTAGGACCAACATTATTAAATGTTATTTTCCATAGGCCTCTTTTGTATTCTAATTTATATGTTTATAATTTAGCTGACTCTGAGAGTCTCACTACGTGCAGAATATGGCGCAATGATATCCCATGTAGGCACAACCAGGGGGTGAGCGCGCCACTGAACCAGGGACGTATCCAGGGGGGGGGGAGCCGTGGGAGCCGCGGCTCCCCCCTTTGTACACAGGGTTAAAATTTTAAAGCTTATACTTGAGTCAATACAAATTCTTTCCTGGGATCACTCAAAATGAATACTTCTAAACATGTAAATATGCATCAGTACACGTTATACATAGGCATGATAGAACACATAGGCCTAAGCGTGATTTAAAAAAATCTTAAATCCATAAATCTCGGGCCAGGTCTTTTAAGATAGAAATGCGATACTGTGGTTCAATTTCGTTTTTATCCTTTTGTAAGTTTCTTTAAATGATTGTTTAATAATACTACTACTAATAGTAATAATAATAATAACAATGATGATGATGACAATATTAATAATTGATATTAATATTAATAACAATAAAAAGTGAAGAAATTGTGCTAAATGCGAAAAAAAAGTTGTGATTTGTTGATCATACTATAGTATATATAGTTAAAGCTTAGTAAGTTATAATTAGGCCTACGTTGTCCTGGATATTAAGTAGATTCCTGATAAAAGATCATGAGAAATTTGTTGGCGTTTCATTTTG
>NW_022724352.1:0-919 GCF_011630105.1 Anneissia japonica
AGAGGTCAGCCTTAAAGTTCTTTGAACTTCTTTGACCTCCATTCACACACATGTTTCTTTTTATATTATTTAAGTAATTTTACCTATATTGTATGTTTATTTGTATCTGATTTGATGTGTGTGGAAAAAATTAAATAAACAAACAAACAATAAACAATAATAATAATAATAATATTAATAACAGTAATAATAATAATAATAATAATAATAATAATAATAATAATAATAATAATAATAATAATAATAATAATAATAGTTCAATGAGACTAATTAAAAATATTTTGCGTGCTGTTATGACAAATGCTCGTTTGGAAGGCTTCATGATGCTTGGAATACATCGCGATAGGGGAAGCAACCTCGACCTTGACATCGTGGTTGACAGATTCCGTGCAAAATTTCACTTTGAGGAAAGAGGATTTGAAAGTAAATTAGATGGTTACATTGCAAACTCTTTGTTTCTTGTTTTATTCAAAATGTTTTGGAAGCAGATTTCAACATTAGAAAACAGCTATATTCAAGTAGCTCGATGCCTATCAAGTAATAAAAATTTGCCATAATTCGACAAATATCCGTGACTGCCAGGGGGTGAAGCCCCCCTGGAACCCCACCGCAGTGGCATAAGCCAGAATTTAGTCTAATGCAACTTGTTTATCATCTTGATACCTTCCGACGAAAATTGACCCTACCGTCCTCCCCACCGATCGATCTAACGTGACGTTGTTATGTGGGTGTTTTATAGATTATTGAGAATGGTAATATCACCGAAAAAATAGATAAAACGACAGTTGAATGACCAACAAAGACAAATGAGGACAATAGGTCGTCATTAGAAGTTATTTAGTATAACTTTATTGGGAAAATTAATCTCAAAATCGAGTTGCCGTCCCCGGCGTTGTCAGTGACGTCGTATGATTTGTGT
>NW_022724353.1:0-814 GCF_011630105.1 Anneissia japonica
TGGATTAAACTTTTATACCATTTGTGTATCTTTCAAGCATACCGGCGAGAACACGTTGCCTGGAATCCACATCCTGCCAACTCAAAAAACATCCTTTCACAAGCCTATTGGTTTCACCTGGCTGAACCATGTAGCTTGTACGGCCATGCAGACATCTAAGATTGTTTAAACAGACTATCTCACCTGAAAATGGCACAAAACAATAAATTACTCACTTCGTATTACGTCATTTCGTATTCTTAAAATGAACCTTTAGTAGCATTACGACTAAAACACGCTCATTTCGACTAAAATGATACCACTGAAGGCCGATTCATTTTTGCCAGCTTAGGGACAGACTAAATCACCGACTTGAATTATATCATATAACGCCTCTAAAAACATATTATTTGTAACTCACGATTGAGTGAAAAGAATAAAAACGATTGTATAAGTAGGTCTGATGTATCTTCATCATATTCTCAAGAAAAGAAACATCAAGTGTAGCTTCGACTAAAAGGCGAAATTAACATGTTTTGCCAGCCACAAACAATAGTTCCTGATTGGTGGCGCGCTACGGGGGAATTTTCCACCCAAAAGAATTGCCCCCAGAAAAGAAGAAAGGTCACAAATTGTCGGGGAGAAAAAAAAAATACATTTTTCTACATATTAGTAGACTATCTACAGTATATATAAGCCTCTGAAACCCCTAAATTGTAATATTTCTTGGGAGCTCCACTCCCTGGACCACATTCAAAACATTTTAATTGACACCAGACCACGCCCACTTTGCTCTTGTCGGGGACCTTGCCCCGCCCAAAATTGTAACTTGCCC
>NW_022724354.1:0-1483 GCF_011630105.1 Anneissia japonica
TACCCCCTCACCGAGTGTCAGTGGCCACTCTTTCCTTCGGGGAGGATGTGACCCTGACCAAGTCAGGGCCCCTTGATGACCGTGGGGTCTTCAAGGCCAAGGTCCGTCATGGGGAGTGGACCACTACACTCCTCGTGCGGATCGGGGACAGGGGTGAGACCCCCTCAGTCGGGACGCACGCTGGTACGCCGGCGACGGAACGCCGGCGACGGGAACCGGCCCTGCAGTCGCAGCTACGGCAGTTGCAGCAGCAGCGACCATGGACCCCAAGGAGGGCGGGTCCTGCATCCTGTGGGGGGAAAGGAGGTCCCCAAGTACCGGTGTCCTGTGTCCGGGTGTAGCGAGATGTCGCCGTCACGACAACACGTCTTGGTCAACCTGCCAGGTTTCCTGGTGGACCAGATCTATTGGGTCAATCCACCAGTGTTAGCCCAGGCCCATTGGGATTGCCTCCTCGGATTGATTGATTTAATCCCTACCTTGGGGGGTTCGGTCGGGAGAGCGGTGGAGTTCTTCAATCAGGAGAGCGCCACTTTCCTCGGCCAAATCTTCACCAAGCGTTTTACTCAGTTTCTGACCCAAGTGGCCACGGCTACCGGGCAGGAACCACCCACTAACCTCGATGTATTTCCCCTGCGGACTCCGCTTGGGTTATTACACCATACGGCTCTGCTGTTTTTGGCCAGTCAGGCTTTGCAGGTAAATCCCGCTGGTCTGGCCCGTCTGAACAGGGCGCGGTGGTTGCAGCAGCAGCTTCCTGTCAAGCGCGCGGTGCGCAGGAGCCGCAACCGAGACAGCCGCCACTCCGCTTTGCCGGCCGCCAGCGACCGGCTGGGTGGCCGCAAGGGATCGGGGAATCGGGGTGTTGCCACGGCAAGGCCTCCGGTGCCGGTTCAGTTGTCTGCTGGCGCTAGCGCAGCAGCGGCTCCGGTGCGCCGGGACGCTGCCGACGCCACGTCGCAGTGCAGCAGCGTAACGTCTGCTGGCGCGAGCGTAGCAGCGGCTCTATTGCGCCGGGATGCTGCCGTCGCCACGCAGCAGCACGACCTGACCTACATCGGGGGGTTCAGACAGCGGTCGTGAGCGGATTCTGACACCCTCCACGGGGGGCAGGGCCATCGGTCGAAGGTTTGTTACCTACTCGGCCGCCGGTGCTGCTCCGGCCGTGGTCGGGTCTCAGGCCCCGCCCAGGCAAGCGCCTGTTCAACTGCCGGTGGAGGATAGGGTGACGGCAGCGCTGCGAGAGGCGTATAACAGCCTCCAACGCCTCCACAGAGCAGTCGCGGCGTCTAGAAGCCGTGAGAGCCGAGAGTGGGCGGCTTCGGTACTGCGCCTTGCCCTAGACAATCTGCGATGCCTGGCCGAGTTCTCGGGCGATCCGGTGTGAGTACTGCTGCGGTGGTCGTGTTCCTGCGGGAACAGGCCCTGCAGTAGCAAGAGAAAAACAAAAACAAAACGAAAAAAAAAGTTCCTGTTTTTCGCC
>NW_022724355.1:0-2356 GCF_011630105.1 Anneissia japonica
CTGGCAGAGCTTACCACGTACACCTATGCCTAATTACTGTATTATATTTGTAGGATTTGCCTACACTTACACAGTATATTTTACTATGCCTAATAGTAATGTGTACTGTACTATGAAATCAAAAACTACAGAACGTGAGGCCACAATCAGGGAACGGCTAAATTACAACTGTTCCCTTGGCCTATGGCATATGTTATCTAGACGCAGGGTTCCCGGAACGCCGCCCTCAGCGGCGAGTGCGAAGCACAACTCCGGCTCAAAAGTGGAACGTGAAATTTGGATACGGTTTTGTAGTCAGATTTGCGAAAAAAACTTCAGCTACCCGTATTTCTCGACTGAGACGTAAGTAGGAGCTGTAATTTGTATGGCAAGGAGATTGAGCAACCCTTCATTCATATTAAGGGAATTTACGCCCAGAAACTTTGTAGTTATTAATATTTTGATTATAATAGAAAATATTCATTTTTTGGTGACGTCACACTCACATTAGTTAGCATATGTCATAAGCTAGATACGTCACCTTTTTCTGGTAAGGCAAACTATCCCGGCGTGCCTAGTATTATGTCTCATTGTCCCCCGCTACACAGTACATCAGGGGCCCCTCCCCCATACAGTACAGACGTTTGCTAGGTAACAACGTGATTGCACCTTCCTTCCCAGGGGTTCATGTAACATTGACATAATTGTTAGCTAACCAGTTGTGTGTATTTCTTTGTGAAAATGAGTAGGCCTACCGCGGCGTACTCATTTTCACAAAGCATTTGCATCCCCTCTTGGAAAGAGGGATTCGAAATAATTGTCTCCATATCTTCGCTAATTAAATTAATCACCGTAATTTAGCTTACACTTAAGAATTTAGGGAGCACTTAAAATGTGAAATAATCATTTCGCTACCCAACAAACTCCGAAATTTATTCATTCATTAGGCCTACATAATAGTTTCATATTGCTGTACTATAATACTCCAACATCACTGGCGCATGGTAACAACCAACTGACTGCAGACCATTTCCGGTCACACATTACTCTCCATAACACAGCACCCCCTAGTTCGTCACCTCTGTGTTTCGAGCTTCTAATTATTCAAGAATGGCTCAACTTCGCACTACTCCGTGTTACAACGTGTTGCATGCCTGAATGAACTTGAGGGGTCATGTGACATAAAACAGTTAATCAGGCTGCTTAATTCTTTTTAGGCAAAAAAAAAATATCGCGACCGCATAAAGGGGCCCTTGTTAGTAAATGGATATAAATGGATATATTTTTTATTTATTTTTTAAAAGTTTTTCATTATTATTATTATTATTTTTATTGTTTTCATTTTTATTATTATTGATATTTTGTTTATATTTATTTATTTATTCATCATGTTGATGTATTTATTCATTTGTCTTTTATGTTATAAATATATATGTAATTTATTTAAGATTGACCCACTGATGAAAGCTTTGCTAGACGTGGTTTTTCCCTTTTTCCACCAACTTGTAACTTATTTTTAATGAAAAAAGGAAGATGTGGAATAAATTAATGATTGAATAGACAAATTGATGATTGAATTGAATCAAAGATACTAGAAATACAAGATAGAGCACTCGCATAGCAAAAGTGATGCGGATATACGTCACATCTTTTACGCAAATCCAGTCGTAAGCGGCGCCCTTTAGTTTTTAATATAGGCAAGCAGTTCACACATGTTTATCAAGTTCACATCCAGAGGTGACGGAACTAGTGGTGGGTGCTGCGTCATGGAGAGTAATGTGTGACCGGAAATGGTCTGCAGTCAGTTGGTTGTTACCATGCGCCAGTGATGTTGGAGTACAAGATGAAACTATTTATGTAATGCATAAATGAAGTTCGGGGTTTGTCGGGTAGTGAAATGATTATTGTACATTTTAAGTGCTCCCTCCATGCATAAGTGTAAGCTAAATTACGGTGATTAATTAGCGAAGATATGGAGACAATTATTTCGAGGTTCCCTCTTTCCAACCAAGAGGGGATGCAAATGCTTTGTGAAAATGAGTACGCTGCGTTTCTCATTTTGACAAAGGAATACACACAACACAACTGGTTAGCAACAATATGCAAATGTCATATGAACACCTGGGAAGGAAGGTGCAATGACGTTCTGTTGCCTAGCAAACGTCTGTACTGTAGCGTAGGGATGGGGGGGGGGCTAGCCTACTAAGATACTGTGTAGCGGGGACGATGAGGCATAATAAGACTAGGCCTAAATACATAGTGTAATTATATGTGATAGAAAGTACACTTTCGAAAGAAATAAATTAAAATTTAAAAAAAAATAACTAAGAATAATTTTGTTGCAGACGTACCTTGTTTAAGTATTATACAATGCTAA
>NW_022724356.1:0-977 GCF_011630105.1 Anneissia japonica
TAGTATAACGGAAATTCCCTATTGTGTCCAACCTGTGCCGGTATTCCATTTGTCTTGACAGTGTTAAAATTATATAATACCTTATACTGCCACATCAGATTTAAAAAAAAACACTAGTGTAAACATGGGTGTGACACAGGATAACATTGACAAAAATAATAATAATAATACTATCCTCTCGAAAATTTGTAATTTTAAAGTACTCAAAAAAATCTGGATTTCCTAATTAAACTAAGAGGATTGTTTCCAATAGGGTCTAGAAAACATTTTCAAAACAATTTTCAAGAAAAAAAAACTGTTTACAACTTACAATGCCCGAAGGAAACTCGGAAACAATGATCACAAGACAATAAAAGGGGGTAAAAATGGTCAACGGTTAGCTCTTAATAAATATAATCATTGACCACCAGAGAAACATAACGATCTAAATAAAATGCCGCCATTGGTGCGACGTCATTGTTGAAAACGCAGTGAAGTTGGTGTGGTAACATTTATTACTTTGTCTTGAATATGAATTAAAATCCTATTACGGCACTAACGTATAAGCATGCAAATATTTCAGTAAGGGGCTTACCCATTATATTAAAAAATGTATTCGAGAAGCAAATTTTACAAATATTCTCAGTTTTTAATTCAGAAGAAAAATTCTAGATTTTCTGGGAAAATTATATTTTATTTTGGAAAAGTGAAATTGGCCTTCAAGATTGGATTTTAGGTAGACCTGGGAGGCCTGCTGTCATTGCGACATGTTTCCAAAATCAAATACAGTATAATATTCAAAATGCCACAACTACGAACTAATTAAAGGCAATCTTCTGTCACATGTTCAATGTGTTATTTTGTCCGTAGTAGTAATAAAGCTTTATTTATTCACGAAAACATAACTCAACAACTTACATGTTTTTCATCATAGCCGTGATAAAATAGAAAACAAAGAAATATAGTATATCAAATTTACAAAGCATACAATATAAAGG
>NW_022724357.1:0-1215 GCF_011630105.1 Anneissia japonica
CTCCTTTCCAAATAATAAAGCTTCCGGTGTTGATGAACTTGATCTAAAATTAATTAAGATTGCTTCCCCATTATTTGTCATCCTATTGCTCATATAATTAATCTCTCTTTAACTACAGCAACTTTCCCATCAGCATGGAAATTTGCCAAAGTTACTCCTGTATTTAAATGTGGTGACAGACTAAACACTGAAAATTATAGACCGATTTCTGTTTTACATACTATCTGAAATCATTGAAAATTTTTTTTATAATCAACTTTACTCTTTTTTAACACATAACAATATCATTACCAATTGTCAATCCGGTTTTAGGCCATTTCATTCTACTAAAATACTGCACTTATTGATGTTTCTGAACACATTCTTAATAATCTTAACAATGGCAAAGTTACTGCTGCTATTTTCTTTGACTTAAAGAAGGCTTTTGACACTGTTAACCATACTATTTTAATTAACAAATTTAAACAATATGGAATCAGAGGCACTACATTAAACTGGTTTTCATCATACCTTTCTGGACGATCTCAAGTTGTTAAAATTAAATCCAAATTATCAGATCCTAAAGATGTCACTATTGGTGTCTCTCAAGGATCAATTCTTGGCCCCTTCTTTTTATTATATATATATATAAACTCCCTGCCTGAAATTATCACTCCCGATTCAAAATGTGCAATTTTTGCAGATGATACTAGTGTTCTTTGTTCTGCCTCTGATCCAAACGAATTACAATCTATCATTGACAAAAATGTAGCCAATATTTCTAAATGGTTTGATATAAATAAATTGCCTATTAAATTTCATTAAAACAAAATTTATAGTATTATGTTCAAAATTCAATTTCCCAAAATTTTCAAATATCTCCTTATCAATAAACAGTCATGTAATTGATAGAGTTGATAATTTTAAATACTTAGGAATTACCTTTGATACTTTCTTTACATGGGATAATCATATTAAGAATTTTTGCTCCAAAATTTCTCAATGCATTAGTGTTACTCGTAGATTAAGATATTTTTTACCAAATTCTTCTCTTAGACTTTGAGCAAATTCTTTTGTATTACCTTTTTTCAATTATTGCAGTACTGTATGGTCCAATTGCACAGCTGCGCACCTTAATTCACTCCAGGTTTTCTAAATAGACTAGCCAGACTTATTTTGCATGCTGATATTAGAACACCTGTTAATGACCTTATGGAATCTCTTAACTGGAAGGAT
>NW_022724358.1:0-1031 GCF_011630105.1 Anneissia japonica
GCTATAATAGTCGCTATTAATTCAATTTCAACGAACTACCACCAACGCCGGTTGTTAAAATGAGCGCACATGTTTACGATGACGAAATAAAAAAGTGTGTGGAAGTCAGCAACTTATTTGACACCGCGAAGCTAGATTTTCGCGAAGTGCATGTAAACAACGCAATTGAGCGATCTAAAAACTACGAAACAGGAGAGAAAGGTCCATAAAGTATACATACGTTTTAATGAAAATTAAAACAATATTTTGTTAAATGGAAGAATGCTAGCTAGCGATTAAAATAATTCGTTTTTTATCGAAGGTAAATGTAGCTAGGGCCAGGGCCTAGAGAATCTGCCACTTAGATTGCGATAGAACACGCTGCTGCACTGGTCATTGGTTCATACTGGTCGGCTAGGTTAGGTAGTGGAAACTCACACCTTCTCTACAGTAGTTTACAATTTTTTTTGAACGAATACCACTTGGTACTAGAGGTTCGTAAAATACAGTAGATGTTTTATTAACAAGCCTTTCGACCGTGTGACGTCGACGGCCTGAAACTGGCTGGCTGTTTATCTGGCTCTAACTTGGCATCGAACGCAATTAGGGGATTTATCGTATCATGTTTCAAGACGGGTATATCTAGATAAAGTTCGACGTTAACCAGGCTGCTGTGTTTTTGAGGAGCAAAAGCAGCATGCGTTAGCTGCAGGGAGCATTTTTTTATCACTTAATCCCCTTTGATTGTTTCAACACGCGCCAGTAGTAAAGTCTGTTTAAATTTTCATGGTCCCTGCTTCTTATACTGTTTATTTCCAAAAACAAAGCTGAAAAGCTCAATAAAATAAATTATTTCAACTGAGGCTAGCCTAGAATCTAGATTGTTACCTTATTACATACGTCCACCACATGCATACATGATCATGGCAACACTGTTTATTCGTTTAAAAGTGGTTGTCATTTTCTGTTTTTATTAAACTACAATTGTCAAACCATAGAGAAAATAGAACAGAAGGAGTAACATCGACTTTATCGCTTATCTTTAATCCAAT
>NW_022724359.1:0-816 GCF_011630105.1 Anneissia japonica
ATATACTGGTTATTATCGGTACGGTATATAATGATATAATCACACTTATAATAATGATCTAGAATATAAATTTGAGCAATGGAATTTATTTATTTGGATTTACTGATACATTTTTAGGCCTATTTTTAATCAATCGGCAAGAACCAAAAAGGACGGACCATATACCGTATTGCTTATCTTGGTATTGTATTCCAACCCTTCGTCGGCTAACACTAAGGGTGCATTCACACGGAAAGAATTTTCGGGTCGGAAAGCCTACCGAACCGAAATGAAAATCGAATCAGTGTGTAAGGATAGGGACGCTAGCGTTCAGCGCATCGGAAACGCAGTCCGAATCTCGGTTCGGATCTGATGTGAATGAAGCTTAACAGATCAAACTTTCTGACCCACATTTTCACAATTTCAGTTTGAAAAAATTAATAATTTGTTCATTATCAGCATTGTTTTGTCCCGAAGTTTAACGTCATTAAGTAGGTCGTTTCATGTACCATAAGTGTATTGAACTGATGAAATCAAATTAATAATTTTATATACGGAAACTTATGCCTACGACTTCCCATACAAATTTACCGACGACAATGAAAAGCAAATTCCCGGTTCCAATTATTCTCTAGTTCCTGCTTACCTCATAACAAAAATATCATCACAATACTAGATGGTGGTTGTATTTTGTTTAAAAAAAAATAAAAGTATAATGATAGGTCGCCGATATGTATACTTATGTATAGGCCTAAGTATTTCTTCAGTTAATTATATATATATATATATATATATATATATATATATATAGATTAAAAGGCAAAATACTGGAAAACA
>NW_022724360.1:0-964 GCF_011630105.1 Anneissia japonica
AACGCTCGTCGTGGGAAAAATGAACGCTTCCTCGTTGCCCACCAGTCGACAGACGACGTTGGTGTTATCCGGCAGAGCATGACAGAAGGTGACCCTGTCTTCGCGAACGTTCGGCTGCCATGTGGTATCTTCGTCGTCGTCGTCGCTCAGCCTGACGGAGTATATGCGAGGCGAGAACAATCTGAGCACCAGTCGATCGAATATCACCTCTTTTATCCCGCAGTCGTCATCCTGTTCGACGCTGGGATTTCGGAACGATCGTCTGCCGGCGTCCGTGAACAACCAGGAGTGCGTGTAGTTGCCGTTTGTTCTCGTGAGCGAGAAGTACTTCTCGTGCAGTTCGTCGACCAACGAAAGCAGGCTGTCAACGGCGGTCACAGCGTCTCTCATCACACGCCCTTCCCTTTCGTCGTTCATCCTCGACTCGAGAATCCCCTTTACCCGGACCAAGTAACGGTAGCGAACGAAGTGCGTTATCCCCGCGTTTGCCACGACGTCGTCCGCCAACACTTTATCCACATCGCAGCGTTCGCGTTCGAGAGCGACCAGAAACTGGCACGTCTGGCCCGACCACTTGATGTCTCTTATACACATCTTCCCAACAGATATTTCAGGCCGCATGCGTACTGCGCGAACGACTCCTCGGACATGAGGCACCTGGCCATCATGGTCATGCCGGAAACCACGTCTCCGTTGTCCACCGGACTCTCCGGCAGTTCGCTGTGACCGTCCTTGTCGGCAACTCCGAAGAGAACGAAAACCCCCGTCCCATCCCGTTCGTCGTGGACTACCGACCGAGCTCCACCGCCTACGGAGGGTTGATCGGAGAGGACGAATGTTCGTTTCATCAGCTTCTGAACCAAGCAAGACGGTTCGTCGAGTCCGAGGACGAAGTACCAGAGGCGGCGAAGAGGTTGTCAGACAGGTACGGTTCGACGGCCTTCGCGCCGACCGTGGTTTACGC
>NW_022724361.1:0-633 GCF_011630105.1 Anneissia japonica
ATTGATTATTAGATCTTTTTTTTGTATTGGCGGCCGTTAGCGGCAATATACTCTACTGTCTATATTATACTGCCCTCATCGGAGCTTTCAAGAACTTGTATTTTGCTTTGCTTGGTAATTTTACCTGATTTTAATGCAACACTGATACATTTTCGAGACTGCTGTAATATTGTACAGATTATAATAACTTAAGTGTCACCTCTGTAATTTATTGTTATCATTTTCAAAATACCTTGAGAAAAAACATACCCTAATGAAAAAATCCAACTGTGTATATCACTTGACTTTGTAGCATTAAAGTGTCTGAATGGTAATCGAACATTCTGGATTTAAATCTCAAATGTGAGGTATACAATTTTCTCAGATGTATTTTTGTTGTTTGCCTTTTCAGATAAATGGAGACATTCCACCACGAGTAAGGAAAGAAGCACATGATGTTATTTTGGACTTTATTCGCTCTAGACCGCCACTTAGACCGGTAAGGCCATATTGCACTTTGGAAACCATTATCCAGATGATAATGTAACCACTTGAAATGGAAAGGATATCTTGCACTGGGGAACCATCTATCAGATTATGATGCTATTTCTATTTTTCTGGGTTGTCCCTTAGTCTTTGAAAGACATGTGGCAC
>NW_022724362.1:0-582 GCF_011630105.1 Anneissia japonica
AAGTTATCACTATTGATGTTACATTCATCTTATTGATTAAATACAGGATGTCAGTCATAAGTTATCACTATTGATGTTACATTCATCTTATTGATTAAATACAGGATGTCAATCATATGTTATCACTATTGATGTTACATTCATTTTATTGATTAAATACAGGATGTCGATCATAAGTTATCACTATTGATGTTACATTCATTTTATTGATTAAATACAGGATGTCAATCATAAGTTATCACTATTGATGTTACATTCATTTTATTGATTAAATACAGTATGTCAATCATAAGTTATCACTATTGATGTTACATTCATTTTATTGATTAATTCAGGATGTCAATCATAAGTTATCACTATTGATATTACATTCATTTTATTGATTAAATACAGGATGTCGATCATAAGTTATAATTATTAATGTCTAACATTTATTTGTCTTATTGATTAAATCTGTATTTATTTAATGTTGAAGCATTTATTTTTATTCCAGAATCCGGAGTGGTAATCAAGACAGTCTGATGCATTTACTTTTAGGTGTTGATGCTATCCAAGTAAGTTAGTTACGTACTAATATATTAA
>NW_022724363.1:0-891 GCF_011630105.1 Anneissia japonica
TGGATCAGATTTTGATGAAGACGATCAAGGACCATATTTAGGAGTAAATATATGGTGTAATTTTTATAAATTCACTGAGATTAATGAGGCTAGGCGGTGGTAGGCCTCGCCTTACTTACCCTGGCAGGCCTGGCCTGCCTGTTTAGTGTTGCCTGCCCTAAGTAAGTAGGCCTGGCCTAGGCTAGCTTTAGTATATGGTGTAAGGCAAGCTAGATGGGTCGGCTCATGGACTGGAGTGCCAGGTTAGGATACTAGGCTAGTAGTAGACATAGTTAGGCCAAGTAGTAGTAGTATAGTACTCGCCTAGCCTAAAAAGGGCCTAGCCTAGGCGAGGCCTACTCTAGTCTCTACTACTACTAGGCCTAGCTAGTACTACTACAACAGACAGACAGTACTACACTAGGCCCTAGGCTAAGTAGTAGTAGTAGTATTATACTGTAAAATATTTTAATTGCATGGATGATGCCACAAAAACTAGCCTAGGCCTAAGGCCCAGTAGTAGGTATTATTATGGTAGTCATTCCGGTGTAGGACTATTTCGTCCACCAACAAGTTTGGCTGCGACCAGCGATATATGATACACAATTTGTATTGTACGTTTTCAGTCAATTCGATGAAGGACTGTTATTAGTATTAAATATCCTAATTTTAAAATAATATTGATAATTGTAATAGTAAGTATTTTTATTGAATTAAGTGATAAAAAGACTGATGGGAAAGGTTTAACATATTTATTTATTCAGTTAAACATGAGAAGCCCAGGTCAGGCATAAACATACAAGAAACGAGCATAATCTAGATAATCAGCCAGTGGCTTTATCTTAAAACCAATATTTAATTATTTTATTATTTATATATCATGATAGTTTGATTAATTAATTTATTATTTAT
>NW_022724364.1:0-892 GCF_011630105.1 Anneissia japonica
ATGTATGTATATGTGTATGTATATGTATATGTACGGTATATGTGTAATGAATGCTTTGCACGTCTCTCCGGTATTGGCCTATGTTCCAAGAAGTCATTATACCGTTTCCTGTATCGGTGTATAGGAATATAAGCAAAGGGTATATAATGTGATTCCCTTTTATGAATGTGAAGAGCATAGAAACAGCAAGCGGAATAACAACATGAATAAATATTAATTAAAATAAAACAGGGAAGTACGGTAACCTGACAAAGAATGAAAAACCCAATTTCCACCGGAGAAAGCTGGTCTTCAATAAAATACTTGCATTTAATGTGATCGTACGCATATCGGAAGAACCCACACAAACAGCAAGCAGTAAGATTGCTGGTTACAAATTGAAATGTAACAAAAGAGGATCCGTCAAAGAATGAGAAATAAAAACTAAATTTCATCCGGTCTCGAACCCGGAACCTTTTGCATACACTTTCGGCGAGATAAGTGGTCAATATTCATCGGATAACCTATGTTGTTGCAGAGAGATACATAGAACACAGTCAATAAATTAGGGCCTTCAGTATTTCTAACTCCGTCTTTTGAGGTTCGAATAGTTATTTGTTTTGTCGTGACGTTTGGTGTATTATATTTGGATTAAAACCATGATATGGGCGTGTGTCTTAATCAAACAGGCATGGCTCGACTGGCTCACATTGCGGTCTACAAACAGTAATCTTCCATCAGAAGTGACGCTTATATTATTGTCCTACATCGTATCATTTTCAACGTCTCCTGGTAAATTTGACAGATGATGATTACCACAAATTTAATAAAGCACTTGAATTTTAATAAGTCTGTACATTAAACGCAAATATTCAATTTATTTTGACTAATATATGTCACATCTTATTTTATA
>NW_022724365.1:0-1257 GCF_011630105.1 Anneissia japonica
TTGATAGACTTTACCCTTTCAATAGCTTCCTGCATTATTTGTTGGACCTTTTCATCTAACTCGACTGAATCCTGAGCGTTTCCGGGATTGGCAGGTTTATTAAGAAGGTGTTCGATAATTTCGATCACGTCTCTCGATTTATCCGTTGATGACTCTTTATCTGGGTATGCTTTATCACTATCATTGTGCTCTACTGTGTGTTCTTCTTCGTGTACTTCGTTATCCTCTTCATCACTGTCCGAAATATTAAGATCGGTTTCGGAGCTTGCTTTGTCATTCAAGGATGTTGGTGTGTTGTCATCTAGCTGAATCATCTCTTTGCAATTTCTTGCCATGTGACCAGTTTTGTTACAAGTGTGGCATTTTATTTTCTCTAGCTTTTTTGGACAACCATTGGCTCTATGCCCGGGTAGTCCACATTCAAAGCATTTATTTGCGTCTTTCTGATCTTTGTGAAAAATTCTGGCGTTAAAGTTGTTTATCTTTAAGAATCTTGGCAAACTGTCTTTGAATGGTTCTACAAAAACAGCGCGGTCGCCGTTTAGAAATCGGGACAGTTTACCTTTTATTCTATATATTGATGGTTGTTTATTCAATAATAAATTAACTAATTAATCTTGAAGGACAAGATAAGTGAATTTGATTTTGATTCATTTACTCAAAGACAAAATTTAAAAGAAAATACAATAGAATTTTGTGAATATGATCTACATGATTAAAAAAATTGAATAATTTATAATTGAACTGCTTTTAAAATCAATGATTCAGCACTACAGGTATCATTCAGTATATAGTTGGAATAAATTCAATTTTCTGGATTATCTTTCTCCAAAAAAAAAGACAAAAAGAATAACATTATAGATTATTTTTGTAAAATTTACAATTTTATTATATAACATTCTTATATTATCCCTCACCAAAATTCTACAAGAAAATGATTATGGATAATTTTTAAAAAATTTAACCCAGCAATGAATTTTTTATCTACTATTAAAAATCCCTGAATAGAAATTATACTACGCTACTTATTGGCTGTGTGACTTGGAACGTTGCGCAATATTGATTTATATTGCAGTGAATTTCAAAGGTATAGTATCGAAGTATGCCGTTTCCAAATGTGTACTGGAGACTACTAAGGCTAGGTATAATTGTTAATGTAATTTATCACCTGGAAACAACCTATATAATGCATCTTTAGACGATAATAATAAATAAACCACTTTTTAAAAACAGTACATGATTACTGAAAGTGCCCGA
>NW_022724366.1:0-581 GCF_011630105.1 Anneissia japonica
CATCGTGTGTTTTGTAATTTTGTACAAATGTCGTGATGGAAGTATGCATTAAAACATTAAAAAAAGAAATAAGGTGTCGTAATACATTGTTTTGTTATAATTGTTACAAATGACGTACTGATGAGAATGATGATTTTGGTGATGATGTTGAATGCAGATCCTTAATTTAGCAGCATTAAGTTAGGACGCTGCGTTGATGAACGTGTCAACTCATCGAGATTCAACACACATCAACTAGGCAAAACACTATATTTTTTTTATTCTCTCAAACATCTATTCCGACCATCAATCAAAAACGCACTTAAAATTTACAACTGTTCCGTTTTAACGGTCGGTTGACATAACGTCATATCGGTCCGTGAAACAACACCTCGTCGTTGTCCTTCGTCGCAAATGAGCGAACTTAATCATCTTCATCAGCACCTTACTTCGGTTGCATTTCTGTTTTGCAAAATCGGCATCTTCTTAAGGCAGGACCGTTGTAGTTTCTTTTGCATTTAATCAGATGTTGAATATACTTCGTCCTTTTTACTGTGTGGCTAACGTCGTAAGGACAAGTTAAATGGCTAGGATCCATCGTA
>NW_022724366.1:1615-3725 GCF_011630105.1 Anneissia japonica
ATTATCAGACTCTTTAGAAAAGGTATTGTATCTGTCTCTTATACACATCTAGATGTGTATAAGAGACAGCGATGGAAGAGATGGAGTAAGCGAAAGATCGAATGTATGGCCGCTAGTTTTAAAGAACTGAAATCGGAAGTCGTGAAACGACAACGAAATATGTCGACGGAATTGGAACAGACTAGATCGGAAACGGATGCGATTTCGACGGATCTGGAACAGATGAGATCTGAAACGGCGGATATTTCGAGAGACTTGGAACAGATGAAATACGATACGGTGAAACAGAAACAAGATATTTCGACGGATTTGGAACGGATTCGATCGGAGATGGAGGAGCATAAACGACAGCTTTGGACGGATTTTCAACAGATGCGATTGGAAATGCGAGAGCAGACACGAAATTTTGGGACAATGTTATTGGAATTTGGAAATAAGATGATTGCCGATAAAAAAATTTAAAGAAAATTAAGTCAAGTTGTTTTGTTGACAATTAAAAAAATTGTATATATAAAAAAAGAATTGTGATATGTCGATTTTTTTCTTTCGTTTCCTTTGTTTCGATACGACGGTGTTGATGATGATTGATGATGGGGGTGGAGAACACTCGCACATACCAACGGAAAACTTTAGGTAAAATACAAAAAACATAGACACTTTTTATCGAACATCGGAACATGGCTACAGCTTCTTTCGTCCGAACGTATTCCGATATTCCACAAAACCCGTCTGCCGCTCTATATCGAGTGTCCATGACGTCATCCATTCTCTCTACATAGCTTAACGTCATCGGGTGCGGCCAACACGCACAATATAAACTGACACGCACACGACGATTAACTTAACGTCATCGGGTGCTCCCAACACGAACAATATAAACTGACACGCACGCACACCAATGATGTCTGGAGAGCTCTTGCCAAAGATCCACGAGAAGTTTTCTCCATGGACTATAGGCGAGCGAAAGAGAGTGGATCGCCTTAAAACAACTGCCGTAATTTCCAGAGAGATCGCCTGGGAATTCATATCGTCGCCGGACACCGAATCGTCTCTCTCTCGATACGCCGAAACGATGCGAGAGGTCGCCGAAAAGATGGACGTTCGGTAGGACTCGAATTGGATGCCACCGCGGCGGTGATCGACTTCGAAGAAGACGGGTTACCGGGTGTGTTTTCGTGCCTCAACGACATGCTCGAAATCGGAGACGTCAACTGCGTCGAATCGTCATTGTGTACATGTTCGGTAGGAAAGTGGCAAAGAGATGGGCGGAGAAAGGTATCGAGGATTACGAAGATACCGTAGCCGAGTACGTCGGCGAATACGTGGCCACGGAATTGTCCGGTTGGATATCCGAACGTGGAGGATGGTTAAGTGTGATTCAGAGGGCGGCAAACACGTTTTCGAGAACGTCAGTTTTCACCGATCGTATCCCGATGTACGTACGAGAAATAATAATAATTTAATAATCATCATTTTTCTCTCCACTTCAGGATGACTTCGTGGAAATATTCGGCCGCAGACGTCGAAAGTCGCTCTCCGACCTCACCGTTCCGATCCTGCTGGCGGTCATGTTGGCAACTCCGTTCGTTTTGTGTAACTGCAGATGACTCTAATCTCGTTTTAATATCGAATAAAAAGCCGTCGTTTATAACTGTACAAATGTTTAATAAAATATGTTATTGAATATTAAATTGTAGTTGACATACCAAACAATGCGTCTTTTGTTTAAATCATTGCTTTGTATATGTGTGCTTGTGTTGTGTGTGAGTGTGTGTGATAGAAAAAAAAGCAGATAATTTTTATTCGTACAATTATTTCCCCTCTCTTCTCGTTTATGTAAGGATGTGTAAAGAAACAACTAGACTCTCCTCTTAACTCTCCGAGTTACAACAGCATCACGTTTGTTATAGTGGATCGGAAACTGTAAATGAGTAAACAGACAAAAAATATACGTTTCTTTTCTTTTTTTTTAATCAAAAACTACTATAACTACAATCGTTTGTGTTACAACAATTACAAATATATACAGTTATTCGGACGAGGCGTAATCGTGGTCGCCTTGAACGACCGTTCTCATTCTCTTTAACTCGGCGTCGTCTATCGTGCCGCA
>NW_022724366.1:3826-5636 GCF_011630105.1 Anneissia japonica
CCTTTCACTTCTGACGAACGTGACGGACAATTTCAAAGTTTCGTTAAATTGCCAAAGCACCTGCTTTTTTTTTTAAACGGCTCCAGCAGATCTTCCTCGTCCTTCAAGAGGACATGTCGTCTCCTTTTGTGCCGAGTCTGACGGCGTATTCATCCAATTCCAACGAGGCATTCGACACGCCGTACATATTCAGAAGCGTGTGCGTGTCTTCGATGGTTCCTTGCCTGCCCACACACCTCAATCCGTCCACCTTGGTCCAGGCAAAGCATTCGTAGTGTCTCCCGCCTCCATTCACCGTAGCGGAGAACGCCACCTCGAGAGAGATCTGTTTCGTGTTACAGAATGCCACCGTCAGGATGCGACCTCGATTGGCGGCCAGCAGGATTTCCAACAAGATGTTATCTTCGGTGAAAATCTTAACCATTCTGGCTACGATTCTTCTGTTCGTCTTCTCTGCCATGGCGTCGAGGTTCGCTGATTCCGAATGTATCGTTTCGTGATGATTCACGTGTATATATAGGGATTAGTCAGCTGACGTTTTCTAAGTACCCATGACGTCATCGTTACCGGCCTATCGATGCTTTCAAATAAGGGCGTACAGATGACGTCAAGGTTCCAAGTACCCATGACGTCATCGTTATAGTTGGTTTATAAATAAGCGGCGGAACCTGTCTATCCATTAAAACTAAGCAATGGCCGGGCAAGACGAATCATCGTATCGCGGGATGTTGGTGAACGTCGAGGATACCTCGAGGATCGAGATGTTGTGGCTCTGAAGTACTTATGCCTGGATGAGAGCATCGGTCTCAGACATGGCGAATTGGAAAAAGTTACCAGAGGCATTGAGTTAATGAATAAACTAGAGGATAGAGCATTACTTTATTCATCGAGATTGGAATTACTTATCGAGCTTCTGGGACTGATAAGTCGTTCGGAACTTCAACGCCATGTTTTGGACTTTCGAGGGAGCACGGAAGGACTCGGTGAAAAGATAATTTCACCCTATAGGTATGTAATTATCTTTTTTTTAAATCGTTTATCTTTAGAGCAAAAAGATTTTTTTTTCTCGCCAATGATTGCCGAGCTAATTTAATATTGTTTTTTCCCCCATAGGGCCATAATACTTGATTTTGCTTCTGGAATCAACGAAGAAGAGTTGAAATCGCTGAAACCGAGATTGAAATCAACCATACCCGCAAGAACTGTTGAACGATTAAATGAACCCATAAGATTGATGATTGAATTGGAAAAACTGACAGTGATCAGACCTCTACAGGTTGATTTTCTGTTTGAAATTGCTGAGTATTTAAAAAGGGACGATCTCGTTTTAAAATTAAATGATTATAATGCAGGAAAATACGATTAGTTCAACGCGATAGCTGTAATCGTAATCCGTGTGTTTTCGAATATCTTTTCGAAGAAATAAAGGTTTTGCTAGAAAAAATAGCAAATTAGACTATTGGTTGCTGTTTTTGTTAGCCTGATAGTGTTTGACTTATGTAACGACTGACGAAAGAGGAATGGTTTTAAACAGGAATTTTATTTCAAAAAGGAGAAAATCGAAAATTAAATACACACACACGCAAAACATCTATTACAATCTGTTTTTTGTTTATAAAAGCTTACTTCGGCCTTCCCATGAGCTCGTGACGTCAAGTGTCTAAGAACCGATGACGTACGCGCACCGTACAACGAAAACGAAATAAAAGTCGAGTTAAAGTGATTCCATCACACTCGTAGAGCTAACGACATGAACGAGACACTTGGCCGGACGACGACTGCGACAAAGAACACCGACGATGTATGTGTC
>NW_022724366.1:5753-6831 GCF_011630105.1 Anneissia japonica
CGAGGAAGTGGCGGAAGCGAAGAAGACGATCGCCGCTCTCAGGATAAGGATCGCCGAACTTTCGTTCGAGGTCCGCACGAAAGATAAGGAGCTGACCGAGTACCTGAGCGCTACGAATTCTTCCGACTTAGAAAAAGACGTCGCGATTAGAAAACTGACGTCGGAGCTGAAGGAGTGCTACGGACAGCGCAGTTACGCCGACGACGTCCATCGAACGCTCTGCCGCGAGATCGAACGGATGAGATCGAAGATCGACGATCTGGTAACGGGAAAGATCGACGTGGCTCGGGAGTCGAGGGATTACGAACGAAGGGAAAAGGATGTCGGCGAGCAGAGAAGTGTTGGGTCTCTCTCATCGGAAGATCGATGCAAGGTCTTGGAGGAACAAGTTTCGAGCTTGGCCAGGGAAAACGCCGAAATTTCGAAACAGCTGAAGGAAGTCATAAGCATGAACACCAGATGGCAACGGTACTCGGATCAACGCGAAGCGCACGTCATCAAGCTTACGGGAGAAATCCAGTCGCTTTCTGCGAGGAACGAAATGTTGGAGAGAGATTGTCGCGAACTGCGCGTGGGCCTGGATAAAAAATGCCGAGAGCTTGATGACTGGCGTTTCGCAAAAACTAACGAAAGTTCCGTCGTCGTGGAAGTTTCGTACTAGAAGGAAGAGGAGGGGGAAGAGCCGTGGAGATGTCCCAGGTGTTTCAAAGCTTACACCGTCATGGAACACGCTTCGTTGATGGAGCACGTCTTCGATTGCGGCAGCGGACACGACGAAGATTTCGATGTTGATGTATTTTATTAATGAAAATGAAAATAAATAACACAAGCAAACCAAATTTAACGTTTCAAGTTTAATTTCTTTTATTGCAGTTATTAATTCAATAGTTTACAAATTACAACATTTCATCAATCAAATCTTCCATGATGTGGGCGAACGCGCGATCCATTTTGGTCGGCGACACGGGTTTGTCGACGACCGAAGTCTCCCTGAGGGGATTGTAGAACAACCATTCCCGTTCCTCGTTCAACGCCAGATCGTTCTCCATGTATTTTTCGACCGTTTCAATCCTTCGGT
>NW_022724366.1:6856-7352 GCF_011630105.1 Anneissia japonica
CGATCGCAACTTGAAATCCTTCTTCCACCTCTCCGCCAGATCGTGGCGTACGACGGACGCCAGACGATTGGCCAGATCCTCCACGCGTGTCGTCGCGTCTTTCGTTCTCTTTTCGACGAGCTTCTTCGGGCACCCGGACTTCGTCGGTTTCTCCGAAAGAGGCGCGTCTGTCACCGACAGGGACACGTGCGTCGTCAAAGATCTGCGGCTCAAGACCAGGGTTTTGCTGGACTCGACCTTCTCCGAGAATCCTTACGATCACACGCAGTCTTCTATCGCGGGCTGTCCACGTTCAGCATCACGACGAAGATCGCTCCGGCCGAGGTGCTGGATATCTGCACGGCACCATGGCCACGTTCGTCGACCTCGACAACTCGCTTCAGTACGGCAGCACGTCGACGGCGTGCGCTCCGCCC
The DNA here is from genome assembly GCF_011630105.1 of Anneissia japonica. Lineage (NCBI taxonomy): Eukaryota > Metazoa > Echinodermata > Crinoidea > Comatulida > Comatulidae > Anneissia > Anneissia japonica. The sequence goes on from NW_022724366.1 coordinate 7,273, forward strand.
GACACCATTCTCGTTCATCCTGCGTTGGCCGATCAGCTACCGCTCAGGGACGACGTCGGAGGCCACACCCGCCAGGTTTA
>NW_022724368.1:0-770 GCF_011630105.1 Anneissia japonica
TAGATAGTTCTGAAAAGAACTGTTGTTGTTGGTTGAGAAGGAGATATTCTCAACCAACAACAACAGTTATTTTCAGAACTATCTACGTGGTGTACCGCAAGCATTAATTATATATTATACTTCGCCATGCAAACCTTCAAACAATAATAATAATAATAATAATAAAAATAATAATGATAACATTATATAGGATTAAATATGCCAACAATTAAGATGCTAAGTAAAATGTCATCGAATACTATATGGGGTAATTCATAAGAACAACATTAATAATAATAATGAAGATAATAACATTAATAAGCCTACAGTTGAAAAGTTGAATAAATTATATTAACATTCATCAAAATATTTAAAGTATATTTTTAAAAGGTAATTGTTACCACAAGCATTTTTTTAATTGAAAATTCATAGCTAACATGAACATTACTGTAAACTACAGAATGACAATAATTGAAAATAATTATTCAAAAAGAATATTTCCTAGGATAATTATATATATATTTTACAAAACTACCCAGTAATACATTTAAAATGTGGAGATATAAATTACAAAAATGTGATTGTTGACAGAATTATTCTTGTCTCTTCACATAATTCTCAGCCATACATGAGTTGATTCAACATAAAAATAATGTAATTGTTTTTGTATTGAATTTATAATAAAAGTAATGAAAATGAAATTAAATGGAAGTATGTTTAATACTCTATAAATAAATATACACAATGAGGATGCTATGAATCTGACTCAATACATTTTTTCATTTAATATT
>NW_022724369.1:0-1046 GCF_011630105.1 Anneissia japonica
GTATATGTATAAATTGTTATATGGTATATTATATCTTTATTTATATTGATGCATATTACCACTTCACTACCTTACTATTTTGCTTGTATGTTGTCCATTGAGAAACATTTGTGAAAATAAATTATAGACCTAGTGTTTATAAATTTAAAGTTATATATATATATGTATCTGATGTTATATATGTATCTGAGCATCATTATTGCCAAATATTTTGTTGAAACACATGATTATTTTCCTTATATAATTAAATTGGTGTTTCCAAAATGCAAAAAGAGCAAAACTTCAGTAGAGCAAATGCGGAGTGTACATGAGGGCGGGTAAGAAAGAAAGATGAGAAAGTGAGGGGTGATAACTTTAAGTTTAATTATTTTGCTTAGCAATATTCAGTGTGATCGCCTTAGATACGCTGCTGGTAATATCAATTTTTATTATTATTATTCTTTCTTTAGGCACACAACACATGTGCCAAGGATTGCCATTAGCGAATATATACCAATGTCCTACTTGTAGGTGACAATCCCTTACACAAGACAAACATACACACACGATGCTTTACACAAACTAAATCTCAATATGAGATTTAGGGAGTGGAGTTGCTTAAGTCGTGAGAAAAAATCCTGCAACTGGCAGGACTTGAACCCAGGACCCTGGGAATTGAAGACAAGCATCTTAACCACCAATCTATTCAACTCCATAATTTTAGTTTATGAGATCATTAAAATAATTATAATTTGTTGTTAGATAAAAATATTAACCAGTAAAAAATCTTTTTAAAAAAACCCGAAACCTTGGTGAGAAGTAAGATAATAAAGTGACAGGTGACTTCAGTGTAATTATGTTGTTCAGCAATATGCAGTTTGGTCATCTGTTAAAAGTTTCCCACACGAATTAATTTATTTTCGCCTCAACATAACCTACAATACAAAAACACAAGTAGTAAATCTGCGAGGCAGGATTGCCAAAATCAAATCACATTGATAATAATAGCAAATTAAAATATTATATTATATATTTTATTCGATCCATGTTTCTACCATTATTTGATC
>NW_022724370.1:0-1419 GCF_011630105.1 Anneissia japonica
ATTGGTGAGGCAGAGAAAATGGATGCACGTGGGGACGAGAAACTAGTATTTTTTATATTTGGTCTTATACAAATTTTGAGCGTTAAAGAAGGCACTGCGAGTGTGGAAAAGGTTGATGATGTAGGCCTACAGTTCAAAATATATTATACCGTCAACATACAGTTGAGCAGACAGCAATAGAGATAAACTTAAATGAATTACACCACTAAACCCAGACTCCACCGATACCTTAAAATACATTAGGCCTATACAATTTCATTTTATTTATCTATTTATTATTATGATGACCAACATTTTACAATGTGGTTTTTATGTACATTTTTATGCCTTTCAAATATACGGTAAACATTTTTTTCACAATTCAGATTTTTTAAACTGCTAGTAAATTTTGGTGTGATTTTTTTGATGTTCTATTTTTATGAATAAAGATAACCTTGATATCATAAGAATATGAAATATATTTTTAGAAACAAAAGATGCTGGACAGCTGCGCTGCAGCTTATAATAGTATTAAGGTTCCAGACAAAGAATTGTAAGACTGTTTTACAGCGAATGTTTTTTTGGTGTTTTTTTTTTTTTTTTTGTAAAGTTTGGTTTTGACGACCGTTATTACAGGATTTATTTGAAAGGGAATGGACCTTTTCGCTAAGCCCCGCCCCTTGGATATTGTTGCCAAGGTCCCGCAAACGACAGTGTTAAAACATACGCGAACACATGCGTTTGTGGGACAACAACACGTGTGCATGATAGACATGCGCGAATTCCTGGCTCTGTTCTGATTGGTCAGTTGTTAAGTTTGATTGAAACTCCGGGTAGGTCCCGTTGAGTGCAAGGTTTGGTTTCATTAAGCTCTATCCACACTATCAAATTTTCTTTGACAAAAAAATGTGACAAGCCCATATATAGTAATGCTATGCCTATATATGGTCATGGTGTGATGTCATCATGCCCATATATAGGCATATCACACTTTTTTGTCACACAAAATTTGATAGTTTAGACAGAGCTTAAGGGAGCTTTTGATTGCACGACGACGGTAGGACGTAGAACGTAATGACATCACTAAAAGTCATCTGCGCATGCGAGAACGTTAAGGTAACCTCCTCGTCAAGTGTATTCTTGGAACACAATTTGATCAAATCTGCGTACGCAGCAGAGAACGTATAGTCCAGCAAACTTTGGTTGGTTGCATTTTTTTTGCTATATTTTTAAAAAATTGGATATGATGTAGAGTAGACATAGATAAATAAAAAAAGTATGTGCAACATTTTTTTTTCATACGTAAGGGGGGTTGCCAGCTGTTTCAAAATGGATGCTATTTTTTCCTAAAATTGTCACTAATATTGTAAATTTCTGTCATTAAAATGCAGTATTCAATTGGAAATCCACTCATAACAATGACAGCAACAGTTAACTAAA
>NW_022724371.1:0-2281 GCF_011630105.1 Anneissia japonica
GGAAAATAGAAGTCCTCGTGAAAGGTGAATTTATCACTTGTACCTAAACATATTACATAATTGCCGACGAGGATGGGATTTTCAAAACCATAGAGTGATTAAAACGTTACCTCGTTCTTCAAGGACCATATAGAGGACTATGGCTGCACTTATCGGTAAGACAGGCGAGTATAAGGAGGGGGAAGAACAATTAGAATATTATCTTGAGAGACTAGAACAGTTCTTCGCGGCTAACGCGATAGCAGACGCACGAGTTGTGAGCGTGTTTCCTACGGTCATTGGACCGAAGCCGTACGCTCTACTAAAAAATATAGTATCATCAGACAAACCTTGTGATAAAACATTTGCTGAGCTAAAGGAGCTACTGAATAAACACTACACACCCGAACCGCCTGTTATAGCGGAGAGATTTAAATTCCTTCGTAGAAACCAGAAAGAAGGTGAAACGGTGGCCCAGTATGTAGTAGAGTTGAAATGGCTAGCCCGGACATGCCAGTTTCAGACCATACGAGATCGGATGGTGTGTGGACTGGGAAATTCCATGTGATAAAAGAATTTGTTAACAGTGAAAGGTCTCACTTTGGAGAAGGCAGTTGAGATTGCAACAGCTATGGAGTTGGCAAATACCCAAGCCAAAGAATTTAATCCAGATGAGACTAGGCCTATGACTGTGAACAAAATTAAATATAAGCCGCCTTACAATAAGGATAAGCCTAGTGCGGGAAAACAAAAGGGTGGATCAAGGAATCAAGGTCAAGGTTCATCAAAATCGCATTATAAGGTTACATGTTACCGGTGTACCGAGGAACATTATGTTATAATTGCCCACACAAGTCAACAACCTGCAATTTCTGCAAAAAGGTAGGACATTTAGCCAGGGCATGTCGAAAAAAGAAACAAGCCAAGGAAGTCAAGCAAGTATATACTACTACTAGTAATAGTGATGAGGATGAATTTGCTTTATATTCAGTTAAGAACTCATCCAAATCCGGTATAATTTTGGATATTTTGATTGACAGTAATCCAATTAAAATGGAGTTGGATACTGGAGCGGCAATTACGATTTTATCAGAGTCAGTCTACATGAAATATCTAAAGGCATGGCCACTTACAGATTCCGCAGTGAAGCTACGTACCTATGCTGGTGAATCAATCAAGGTGCTAGGTCAGCTTACAATTCCGGTAAAATACGAAAACCAGGAATACACCCTGCCTGTGTATGTCGTTCCTGGAAGCAAACCATCTCTCATGGGAAGACAGTGGTAAGAAAAAATCCAGTTAGATTGGAAAAAATTTTTCAAGGTACACGCCAATACTAACGCTAACGCTGAAATTATGACAAGTGAATCACTTACTAAAAGATATCCAGCGGTTTTCGCTGAGAAAGGTAACCCTATCAGGGAATTCACCGCTGCTGTGAAAATACCTGAAAGAACAAGGCCGATGTGTGCCAAGGCCCGACCAGTGCCCTACGCTTTGAAAGACAAAGTTGAACTTGAACTGAAACGATTACTAGAAAATGGTATAATATCTAAAATTGATCGTAGTGATTGGGCTTCTCCCATAGTGGTGGTACCAAAGTGTGACGGTAAAGTAAGTTTGTGTGGGGATTATAAAGTAATAGTAAATAAAGTTTTAGATGATTCCCATCATTCATTACCTACAGCAGAAGATCTATTTGCTATCCTTGAGGGCGGAAAGGTTCTTACCACACTTGATCTCACCAATGCCTATTTACAATTGAGCTTGGATAGAGAATCAAGGAAGTATCTCACTATAAATACTCACCTTTGGTTATTCCAATTAAATCGCCTTCCATTTGTAATATCATCTGCACCGGGAATATTCCAGTGTGTGATGATCCACATTTTACAGGGAATCCCTGGGGTAGTATGTTACCTTGATGACATACGTCTATAAAGGATTGCAAGACGTATGCCGACTTGCTTTGACTTAATTACCGTATTGTTTCTCAAATTGTATAATATTGCCAAGATACTTTCTCAATATGTTCATTTTATTACAAAGACTACAGGAGTAGCCGAAATATTCGCCTAATAAATGTTAGTGTTTCTAAAGTCAATATCTTATTATGTATTTAAGTTTCTTTACTGTTACGTTATATTATATTCTACAAATGTTTCGAAACACACGTGGACACGCCTTCTTCATATATAAAAATATATATATATATATATATATATATATATATATATTATATACTATACTGTACTATACTAGTACACTTAACCAAAGAAACGAATTAGTTAGTGCATGCAAA
>NW_022724372.1:0-678 GCF_011630105.1 Anneissia japonica
AAATCCATTAAAAAAGGCCCTCAAAATGCTAATTTTTCAGAGCTTCCAGAAGATTCGCCCCACCCATCACGGGGACCCCTAGGCAGTCGCCCATCGTAAGGTTCACTTCGGTTGCAAACATTACAATTTGTTTTGTTTTTTGAACCTATTTAATTTCAGTGCGTAGAGTTCTTATCACTCCATTTTAATCTCTCCGCCACAGCTCACACAACCACGTTGGACTGTACCACTTTACTTAGAGGGGAATGTTAGGCACCTAATCACAAATAATAAATGAAATATTGTAACATTTTATAATGTCATTCATTTTGGTCAGTCACTATATCTGATATATATATTTTATGGTACTGTATAATCAATAAGAACACTGTATATAAAAATTTGAAGTCAAGGAGACAATCTTAACCAAGATGCTCTATATAGTTTGAATTTAGCAAGCCTAGGCCGTCTTTGCCTACATGTATAATGGTCGAGTCCATCGAACCGGCTAAATCACGCTGCAGGTTTCGAAAAATAACTGAACGTTTTTAAACTGATAAGAGTACGTTTTGTATAAATATTTAACATAAAAATAACGCTAAAAAGAAAAGATCGACGTTTCGACTCCTTCATGGTGTCATTTTCAAGATCAAATGATTAAAAAATATACAGCAACTATTTTAATCAATAGAAAAAAGC
>NW_022724373.1:0-1527 GCF_011630105.1 Anneissia japonica
TTGCAGATGATTAATTGCATATGTTTATACTTACAATAGTGTACATATACATGATATTGTATATACTATGTTATTACATGTATACAACTGAGTACATATAATACTGTGTTCTGTATAAACATCATATAGATATGTGTATATATAGTGTAGATACATATGTAGACCTATGTGTATACATACATGCATACGTATATAAAAAAAAAACATATAAATATGCTTATATACGTTTATATGAACATATTTGTATAGATGCAAATATACATGTACAACTATGTCAACCCATGATCTGGCATCTATGAGGAAGTTTAAATCTCCTAGTACCAAGATCTGTTATCTCTGCAATAGTTTTTTAAGCATTAAGGTAAACAAATTATGAATTTACTAGGAAGAAATCCACAATTATTTTAAATCTATTACATGTTTTGTGGCTCTATATTTGAATGACGAATCTTATGATAGGGTTATAAAACCTGATAAAAGAGACCAAATATATGAATATTAACACAAAAAAAAATGGAGGGAAATATGATCGATAAGAGAGTATCATATAACGGTTATGTTAAATCTCTGTTTTTGTTTTGCAAGTTTCGAATCACATTCTTAATCTTTTGTATGATGATGTATGATAGAGTATCAGATAAAGTTGATCTCTCGAGGTCGAATGTGGTATAAAGGTTCGGGTATGGGGAAAAAATTAGGAGGAAAACCAGGGTGTATCTTTCTAGTTAACCATTTCAAGATTTCAGCATGTTTATTTTTCCAAGTGGATGCGCCAACTATAATTGTATATTATTTTGTATGAACAGTAATTGTTATTACAAAACACACTTTACAAAATGCATCAACACGACGTTACCATTCTAGTTGCAACCCATTATCTCAGTAACGTGCTCAACGAGTTTTTACGTATTAAAAGCAACCGAGTAAGCATTCCTTTGTTCTTGCACTATAATCTTGTCTGATATAAATCTTTGTACAGATTATAAAATTTTCTTTGACAAAAACCTGTTGTATGCCCTAATATGGTCATTATGACATCACATCGTGACCATATTTGGGCTTGTCAAATAAAATATAGCCTGGTTTTTCTAACAAATTGCTGCTTAATTTGTCGTCTCCAGATATCTGTAATTATACAAGTGTTTTGCTCCTAAATCAGTCTCATTAAAATAATATCTCGTTAATGTTTATTGTTGTAGCTGTTGGACGGCTATGGATACGATATGTTGAAAGCACATGTGAATGTGTGTTTGATTGCAGTCACACACATGTATGTGTGTGCACATACATGTTGGTGTGTGTGTGTGTCCACGTGCATGTCACAAGTGAATCCTTAACTTTACAAATATGGATTTTCAAATTACATTTTTAAATTTTATTTGTTTCGATAATCTTTGCTTATAATTTGTGGTGGGTTGGTTATATATTTATCATATCTATATATATGTATATATATATATATATATAATGTATATATTTTGTATATTATATAAATTATGTATACATATTGTATATGTATTATATGCT
>NW_022724374.1:0-1061 GCF_011630105.1 Anneissia japonica
ACCACAGCTAACATCTCTTTTTCAATTACAGCATATCTGGTTTCTGTCTCATTCAGTGCACGGCTGGCATAAGCAACAGGTTTCCCACCCTGAAGTAGCGCTACGCCGATAACACGGTCACTTGCATCAGTGTGTAATACCAGGTCTTTCTGTGCATCAAAATAATTGAGGATGGGAGCCATCGTCAACACCTGCTTTAAATCTTTGAAGGCATTGTCATGGCATGCATCCCATGACCACATTGTGCCTGTGCGAGTTAGTGCAGAGATTGGCTCCATGACCTCAGATAGCTTTGGTAAGAATGCAGATAGGTAATTTACCATTCCCCGCAGTCGGTGTATTTCATCTTTATTCTTTGGTGCTTTCATCTGAAGTACGGCATCAATTTTGGTTGGGTCTGGTTTTAAACCATCTTTGGATACAATGTGGCCTAAAAAGGGTACCTCATCTACTTCAAACTTTGACTTTGCTTTGTTGAGGATGATTCCAGTTTCTTTGCATCGTTTCAGGAACGCTTCCACTCGACAGTTGTGCACTTCTGCATCTCTGCCCCAAATGATGATGTCATCAGCAATACAGTGAACACCTTCCAAGCCATCAAGCGCTTGCTGAAGTTTGTTTTGAAAGATTTCACTGCTGACTTTCAGGCCAAAAGGGAGTCTTTTCCAGACATATCGCCCCCACGGTGTAGCCATAGTCGTGAGTCTGCTCGATGCATCATCTAATTCGCAATGTAGGTAGCCATCCTTTAGATCACATATTGAGAAATACTGTGTATTGTTAAGATTTGGCAATATGTCTGAGAGTACCGGCAGCGCATGGTGTTCTCGTTTTAGGTATTGGTTGAGGTTACCTGAGTCAATACATAATCTAATGCCTCCAGTTTCTTCCTCGCCACTGACATTTGGCTGACCCAGTCTGTTGGTTCATCAATCTTGCTCAATGCGTTTTGCTGAACCAGTGTGTCAATCTTCATTTTTACAGCAGGTTTCAGAGCCTCTGGAACTCCTCTCGCTGGCCTTATAATTAGCATAGCATCTTCGCTTATAGTAATGTGAACT
>NW_022724375.1:0-604 GCF_011630105.1 Anneissia japonica
CTTCTCCATTGTAGAACTTATTTATCTAATAAAGAAAGTCGAAAAAACATAGAAATGATTCTGTGTTTTAAAATAGTTCAACTGCGCCACATTTCCCAAGCCCTGGCCTACCTAGGCCCCTAGCATCAATTCAGAATGTGAATACCAATACGCCAATATTCAAATCTAACTGATTAATTTTATAATGAATTTTATACATTTATTGCTTACCGATTAGGCCTACGTACTGCACTGTTGTCCTAGCTTACTCAGCTCTATAAAATTATATCTTGATAAAATTGCAAGGACATTAAGTATTTAAATTTGTAACATCATCAACGTCTCATACTTCTGGCAATTATTAATACTCTATAGCCTATCTGCACAATGACTAACAGGATTTCGCCGGTACGCGTACCTGATTATTTTGTTTATTGAATTAATTAAGGGCGCCATTCTAATACCCTTTCTATGGAATGCCAACCAGGTAACTTATATTGTAAAATCTACGTAATAATACTAAATCTCGCTGTTTTCGCTTTCTGTAGAAACAGGAAAAGCTTAAAAACATAGTGTTGAAATTTTTAGGGTATACGACTAGTAACTTAATACCCCTCCACTACGC
>NW_022724376.1:0-205 GCF_011630105.1 Anneissia japonica
GACTAGTTTGGGCCCTACCTAAGCTGGTCGAACGTTTCGTTTGGGTCTATACCCTAGCTGCACTGGTGAGGCCTGGAAGGCCGAAACGGATCCGTCTGCAGATATTGGGATTCCTTCCAGTGGATGCTTAGTTATTTTGTCTTTCTGATCGGATTTTCTCTACTGTTCCGTTTTAATTTTAAATAGTTTTGCATTATGTGGCCGT
>NW_022724376.1:250-796 GCF_011630105.1 Anneissia japonica
GTCCACTATTATTAAAGAATCTCTATTGAGATCCAGCGGGCCGCCACTGATGCACGGTAGAGATTGCAACTTTAGATCTCCGATCTTGTTCACAAATTCACGGATTAGTGCTGTCTCGTCAGAATTTCGTAGGACGCGTTAAGAAGGACAAAATATTCTCTATCTACTGGAACCGAGCCACATAGCTTGTATTCCACTATTTGCATTCACACCTGGGCTGTGTATATATATTGTCTTGGTTTGGCTCTGTAATCATTAGTGGTTGTGGGACTAGTTTGGGCCCTACCTAAGCTGGTCGAGCGTTTCGTTTGGGTCTATACCCTAGCTGCACTGATGAGGCCTGGAAGGCCGAAACGGATCCGTCTGCAGATATTGGGATTCCTTCCAGTGGAGGCTTAGTTTATTTTGTCATTCTGATCGGATTTTCTCTACTGTTCCGTTTTAATTTTAAATAGTTTTGCATTATGTGGCTGTTTGCTGTTTTATGGGTTTTTCCCATTTGCCTTTTAAAATATATATATTATTAAAGAATCTCTATTGAGATCC
>NW_022724377.1:0-795 GCF_011630105.1 Anneissia japonica
CTCTCTCCTATCGTCAAGAAACTTCCTACCTACATTAATGATACTAACGATGCTATTCGCACATTGAAGGGATTTGAATTTACCGGCCGCCATAAGTACGTCTTCACTATGGATATTACTTCACTGTATACATCTATACCTATTGCTGATGGACTCACCGCTGTTCGACACTTCCTGGACCAGGACAACCATACCTCTTGCTCCACCTCCACCATAATCCGACTTGTTGAACTCGTCCTGAAAACCACATCGTTTGAATTCAATGGTAACTTTTATCAGCAAATATCCGGTGTCGCTATGGGAACTAAAATTGGACCCAGCTTTGCTTGCTTGTTTGTTGGATGGTTAGAACATGGAATGGTTAGAACAACGTATTTTCGATTCATATGATGGTACCAAACCCGATATGTTTAAGCGCTACATTGATGACTGCGTGGGAACAGCCTCGTGTCATTATGACGAACTCACTAACTTTATATCCTATGTTAATGACTACCATCCGGCAATCAAGTTCACCCACGAAATTTCTGCTACCAAAGTTGCTTTTCTTGACATTGAACTATCTATATCTGGTAATAGTATCTCTAGTATCCACTATAAACCAACTGACGCTCATACCTACTTAACGTATAATTCGTCTCACCCCAGTGCATGTAAACAAGGTATTCCATATTCTCAATTATTGCGACTACGAAGAATTTGCAGTGATGACGACGATTTCTCGAATCGATCAGTAGAGATGATGGCATTTTTCAATCAAAGAGGATACCCCTCATCTGTCACCAACCAGGCTCT
>NW_022724378.1:0-1143 GCF_011630105.1 Anneissia japonica
AATTCCGTTTTCGGTAAGACTATGGAAAATGTTCGCAACAGGCAAACCGTTCATTTGTGCAAAACGCAAGAAACTCGTAAAATAAACAAGCTCTTTGCGAAACCAAACTTTAATAGGTACGTCGATATAAACGATAATCTCGTTGCCATCCACATGAACAAGACGCGGGTCAAGCTCAACAAACCCATCTATTGCGGTGCGGCCGTCTTGGATCTGAGCAAGCTTTTAATGTACGAGTTTTACTACGACAAGCTCGTACCCGCGTACGGCGATCGCGTCAAGCTCTTGTACACAGACACCGATAGCCTGTTGCTGAGTATCTCCACCGAGGATGTTTACGCCGACATGCAAGAGAATTTAGATTGGTACGACACGAGCAACTTTGACAAGGGTAGTCGTTTGTACAGCGATAAAAATAAAAAGGTTTTAGGAAAGATGAAGGATGAATTGGGTGGATGCATCATGACGGAATTTGTAGGGCTCAGACCAAAAATGTATTCAATCAAGACGCAAGACCCGAGGTTGGATGTCAAGCGGGCAAAGGGAGTCGCCAAATACGTCGTAAGAGACTGTATAAATCACGACGATTACGTGCAAGTGTTGACGAGTAAGGAGGATATGCATTGCGACATGAGCTCGATTCAAAGCAGCAAGCATTTGCTTTACACAATCAATCAGACTAAAAAGTCGCTATCCCCGTTGGACACTAAACGGTATATATTCGACGACGGAACAACTACCTACGCGTACGGACATTACAAGTTAGAGCAAGCCTCGAGCTAGATTACACAGAGTTTTTACATGACGTCATTTCCCGACCCGACCCGAAATTCCCGACCCGACCCTTGCCGGGCGTGTGAAAATAAAATGGTGTAAATGAGTAAATGAAAAATAAAATGGTGTAATTGAGTAGTCCTGGCCCGTAGGGGTCGGGTGAAAATTATTTTACATGACCGAATTTCCCGACCCGACCCAAAATTACCGACCCGAAATTCCCGACCCGACCCGAAATTCCCGACCCGACCCGAAATTCCCGACCCGACCCCGGTCGGCCGGGAACTCTCATTTACACCCTACTTAAGTCAATAAGATGAGTTTTCTATCCTAATAAGCTTACAATATTTCGGTCTGTCGAAGAATTGT
>NW_022724379.1:0-1875 GCF_011630105.1 Anneissia japonica
ATTATATGGCCGTTTGCTGTTTTATGGGTTTTTCCCATTTGCCTTTCAAACTATATATATATATAATAATATATATATATAATGTGCAATCAAATTTTTAATAGAGAACAATGTTATGCTGTTTAATAACCTAAATAATTTATGACACAAGCATTTACTGACAGTCTGGCTGGCTTCATCAGGTACAGGTTATAAACAATAAGACTACTGTTGAAATTTTGTGTTGTAAATTATTTACAGTAGGTTAGTCAATAAAATGCTACCTATGCTCTAATTTTAATGTTTTGACCTGATTGTCATGGCTTTACTTAGTCTGGTGTAATAGTCTTAGTGTAAATAATAAGACGAAACTTGATGAAATAATGTAAACTGCAGGTAAAATAATAGGTAGGAATGTTCATACTATCGACGAGAGATATAAGTGTGATGTAATTAGCCAAGTTAAACAAATTATGGAAGATATTTCACACCCATTAAACAATGAATTATATTGTAAATAACTCGGGTACCATACTTGCACGATTAAGCGCCCTGTTTAAATAAGTGACCCTCTTGAATAAGCATCCTTCCCAACATGAAAATTGTCTTAAGTGCCCCGTTTGAATAAGCGCCCTCTCAATTTTGAATAAGCACCCTTTCAATTTCAATTTTGAATAAGCACCCATCGATTCCTAAAAAAATTCAATCATACAGTACAATACAGTACATCACCAACTTAATTTTCTGCATCAACCTTAGCATTGTCGGTCGGTCAGACCATCTATCCATCTGTCGGTCTATCAGTCTCCATTAAGTTTAACATGGTTTTCAGTTTTGATGCATCTTTAGAATCCCATCCCATGATCCTGCTAATCTGAATTGGCAGATGGCGCTTACCACCACCACCAACACCACTATTAATTTTATCTGCTGTTGTGTAAATACCCCAACATTCTTGTCATGAGCCAGCCATGCTCTCTTGACGATTACCTTTTCTTCACCAAAACCATTCGTTTATCGCGCCCCCTCAATTTCTACTCTCTTTTCATAAGTGGCCCTTTTGAATAAGTGCCACGTTTCATTAAACGCCCATCAGAAAGAGCCAAAAAACATGTTTAGCCCCTGGGTGCTTATTCGTACAGTAGACTCTGTCCATAAAAATGCAAGACAACACGATGCAGAAAAGCTTTTGTTCATAATTCAACTCATGTTTTAAACTCTACAGACAGTATTTTTTTTACATTGTTCTGTATATTATATTAAATACTGTACTCTTTCATGTATATTAATAGTGCAACTAATTTTTGTGTTTTATATTATTACATTGTATTATTTTATGTAACTGTAGTTTAAGCATCAAGGAAACCAAATTTCATGTACACCTTATTTTGTGGTCATGGAAATAATGTTTATCATATAATCTTCTTATTTTTAATTATTTTTGTAATTTCTAGGATGCAAATCTAAAGACTAAACAGGAGGAAAATGAACGGATGATGAGTATGTTGTTAGGAGTTTGTAGACAAGAGCAGAAAATACACATTCACATTAGCCACACTCAAGAAAAACTACTGCAGGTAAAATTTGCACTAATTCTTCAGTGGCATATCTAGGTGGTATGTGGGGTGGGGGGAGATGCAAGAAAAGCTTGCTCCCTAGTCTCCCCTTCCCCTATTGAAAATGTCCGCAGCAATACATTTATGCTCAAGTAGTTAAAAATCACCTCATATTACCTTGTGACCTAGTTATCCCTCACTATATCATCAAGTTCCCTCATTTTATCATTGAGTTCGCCACTTCCCCTTCAGAACCCCCGCCCCCATATCAGGCACCAGATTTATCAAACAAGAAATCAGCTTAAATTTGTCTTGAGTCCATTTTTTTGCTTAACTCAAA
>NW_022724380.1:0-1530 GCF_011630105.1 Anneissia japonica
ATATTAGTGACAATTTTAGGAAAAAATGGCGGCCATTTTGAAACGGCTGGCAACCCCCCTTACGTTTGAAAAAAAAAATGTTGCACATACTTTTTTGATTTATCTATGTCTACTCTACATCATATCCAATTTTTAAAAAATATAGCAAAAAAAATGCAACCAACCAAAGTTTGCTGGGCTAATGATTAGATGACGAGATCATGGATCTCGTCATATGTAAGCCTACATCCTTTAGAAGAGATGATTAGATGTCGAGATCCTGGATCTCGTTATGTGTACACCATTTAGAAAAAATGATCAGATGACAAGATCATGCATCTCGTCATCTGAACATCTGGAAGGTTTTATGGGTGACGCTACTGTAGGTTCTTGAATAATCAATAGAAATTGAATATTCATTTTACGCTTACCTTAAAAAACGCCAAGACTACCGTATGCAATATAGCGCCACCAAACTTACGAGAACGGCAACATTTTATTTTTTCGACAATTGTTGAGAGGGCGACTCTAACAGCAATTTCAAAACAATTCAAATCCTGATATAAAAAAAATTTAGGCCTAATAATATATTCCATAGTTAAAACATTAAAATTACAAGACTAACGAATTGCATTCAAAAACAATGAACACTAATAGAACAAAAACAAATTATTGCACTCAAAATAAAAAAAATTAAAAAATTAAAAAAAAACAAAAACGAGTAATGTGTTTATGTAACTTATTTTAAACTTTTTAATCTTGCCAAGTAAACCAATTTTCTGTATATTTTCTTATAACGGACAATAAAGGTTCTTTAATCTTGAATCTTAAACACCAATTAAAATTTAACTTTAAAATATAAAAAGATAAATCGTTAAAACTAATAAAATGCAATTAATTGCTATTTAAAATGGATATAAATGTTGACATAAAACAATTTAATGAAACGTAATATCAAGGAAAGATCATGATATTAAGAAAAGACATGCCTTTGTTAATCAAAACTTTTTAAAATATTGAAGATGTGGACGAGGAACAAAAATCAAAACATGTAGGCTAGGGGATCATTTGTAGATCCCCTAGTCAGAATATTTGCTAATTATTACAAAAGATTACAAAGATAATGTGCTTTACAAAGATAATGTGCTTTACGGTACCTATAAAGACAAGTGACGAGAGATCCTGTTATAGAGATATTTTAAAGTATTAAGTAAATGCATGAGGATTGTCGAAGAGGTCCAAGGATAAACATTTAAACAAGCATGAGAGTCACAGTTTGAAGCCGCTTAATTGAGCAAGTTACAGAATTGTTTCTTGACCCCAGTCGCTGCAAAAGTACCGTAATCAATATGTGGAATCACGACTGTACTATAAATATTAGGAATTTAGTATCACGGTGTCACAATATTTAGGATATTTCATTCTACTTTGCAGCACTGCTAACTGAATCATGAACTAATGAATATGCATAGTGGTATGACTCAAATTAAAACGGTCTGTGAATGGAAATAAGTTACATGAATATTAATGAGGTTAAGGCAAAGTGGCAGT
>NW_022724381.1:0-1009 GCF_011630105.1 Anneissia japonica
CATATATATATATTCATATTTATGAACTGCGCAGGGACATCAAAGAAAACTAAAGATTTCAAGTGAAGAATGATAATGTGTGTACAGTGTTATTCGTTTATTTCTTTAATTGTGTTTCCCTCAATTCTCTTGGTATGTTTTATCCAAACTCTGGAAGCTGCAAGAAAAATAAATAAATTTATTGTATAGAAATATCGGATTAAATAATGTAATGATTATTGTTTTAACTAAATTATGAAATAGATTTCAGATGGTAACAACATTCAATTCACTCAATTAAAATCAAAGATACATTTTATTGACCATAATTATTAAATTATAGTATGAAAACGCAACAAAAAGAATAGCATGAAGCACATACTAAACTCCATGGAAGAAAGAAAATGTGTTAGTAGAAAGATAGCAAAACAGAAATTTAAAAAAATACTTAGGCCTATGATAAACCGATTGACGAACTAAACATAATTACATAGGGCATATATACATATTAAATTTTGCGTTTTCGAAACTCCTTCGGCGCTCCATATATTTGTTCCAAATAAACCGCGACCGAAACGAAGCGCGACCGAAATGATTGGCTACCTTTCTTTGGCCTAGGCCTAACCAGTGTCCCATCAATACTGTAGTAAAGTGGGTGTCGGCCAATCCGTACCCAAACAAACCCGTACCCATACCAACCCAAACCCACTTTGGTTAACCCGTACACAAATTTTAGTCGAGCCGAACCCATGTTTGGTTAACCCGTACACACGTCATTTGTATCCAAAAGATATTTGTATCTGTACGATCCCGTGCGGTATGTAAGATTGTCGTCGCCGATAACAAGGTAAGTTTTACACAGTTTTAATTTTCTCCGCTTCGTTTTCTTTTTCTCTTCCTCTGAGCTTATTCTGTATTAGTGTCCTTTTTTCTCTTTTCTCCTATTTTTCAATTTTATTTTTAAAATATTCAAATTTTCTCTGGTTTTAATTTTTCTTTTTCTTTTGCCTTTGGGTGTATTCTATATTTT
>NW_022724382.1:0-2108 GCF_011630105.1 Anneissia japonica
TATTGAAAATGTAGAACTTGTAGAAATGGGTAGAATCACTCTACAGACTGTTTCATACTAATGCAATCTTCAGGAGTGAGAGAATACAAGGATTGTGTGAGTATATGAATTCTAAGGCAGGTGAAAATGCAAATGAGTTAATTGTTTTTAAGTAAGTAATTGTTGTTGTGCCTGCATTTAGACAATAGCTCGGTTCTTTTGTTTAGTATTGACTGTTTGTCTGAATATATTATGTGAAGTTTTTCGGCTATGCATAGGTTGCAGCGTTTTGTTTTTGGGGAGTAAGCCGATGCTCTGTCGATAATAGACCATTTGATATTGTAGGGTGTGTTGCTGTCTTTTAATTTCCATACGTATTTTGAGAGTACAGTGCTGTTTCTGTGTTTGGGGGTGTTAAAAGTGTATTTGTGGTTTGTGTATCGGGTTTTGAATGGTGTGTCGGTGAGCCCGATGTAGCATTTTGTGCCATCATTTGAGTGGACAGTGGCTTTGTAGATGATGGATGAGGTGAGGCAATTTCCGGAGAGACATTCATCTTTTTTCCTGCAATTGCAGAGTTTATCTGGCTGTTGTTGCTTAGCAACCAGAAGCTGTTTGTTGTGGGCTCTGATTATAATACTGCCCATGTTTCTTGAGCAGCTACAGCTGACTTTAACATTGTTCTTGTTGAACAGCTTGTGCAAAATGTTGCCACTTAGATAGCAATATTACATTCACCAATATCCATACAAGGAGATTCCTTTTCTAGACGTGCTGGTCGGCATCGAAGACCGCCAAATAACCACCTCACTATACATTAAATCCACCGACAATCACACCTATTTAAACTACAATAGCGCTCATCCTAAGAGTCTAAAAAATTCTATAGCTTACAGTCAGGCACTTAGGATCAAACGTATATGCTCCACCACCGATGAACAAGAGAAACACATTGGTATCCTCGTCAACAAACTCACTAGGAGTAATTATCCAATCCGAGTTATTAAACGCAACATAGACAAGATTTCCAACAAATCTCGTAACCAATTACTCCTTTACACACCCAAAACACAATCCCAACGCATCCCTATGGTATTTAACTACAACACACAAATCAACAATCTTTCCTGCTGCATCAAACGTGACTTTTCTATCATTTCAAGACAATCTCTCCTCTGTGGAAGCATTCAGAGATCCCCCTGTCTTGGCTAGAAGACAGCCCCCCCCCCCAACCTTAAATCTCTTCTTACTTCTTCTCAGCTTCGTCCCACCCATCCTCATCTAGGTAATCGTCCTTGTGGCAATGCCCGTTGTGCTATATGTGACATTCTTCTCACTGATCGTCTTATCCAAATTCCGAACACAAGTATCACTATCCAACCCCCTTCTCTCACATGCAACAGCCATAACCTCATCTATTTCATATGGTGTACGGTTTGTGATGGGGTATGTTATGTCGGGGAGACATGTTGCTCCTTTAGAAGCAGGTGTAATAATCATAAGTCATCGATTAAAAACAAATATAATTTACCGATTGCTAAACATTTTAATCAAAAGCGCCATGATATTAACTGTATGAAATTCATTTTAGTTGCTAGCGGGTTTAAAACCCTCAGTGAAAGGCGTTGTGCTGAGCTGAGATGGATACTTAAACTTAAAACACATAAATCAGGTGCTAATAAAGACCTGGGATTCATATCTGACTTCACTTTCGCTAATAAATAAATATAAATTTTTGTCCATCCGATATATTTTTATCCATCCAGTCTATTTATCTCTTCTATTTCACAGTTTTTTTGTTTTTTTTTTATTTTTTTTTATACTCACTTTATTTATTCGTTTTATTTTCCCTTATTCATCATTTATAATTTTATATCATATATTATATATTTCTTCATGCCTTTTTTGATAGTTATGTGTCCACTTGACATTTTATTTGACATTATTATATTGTTATCATCATCATTTTTTTTTGTTTATAGGCTTATTTCCTTGTTTACCATTCATTAGTTTTGCCACTCTGACCAGTTATTTATGCCAATTTGCTTATGTCAGACTTAAGGACTCCTTATAAACTATTGCTAGTGATAAGACTGTGTAACCTATTGTTTATAGATCTGGTGATTAAT
>NW_022724383.1:0-715 GCF_011630105.1 Anneissia japonica
TAGATACACGTCATTTTAAGGACAATTCCCATGGATGTTGCAATACACAAATCCCGAACATGCATAGCTGCATAGATAGTCGACCCTCCTTTCCATTTTTTGTTTTTGTTTTGAAAATTGAAAATACTCTTTCAAAGTTTATTTTTTAGTGCACCTGTTTAAACAAGTTGTTATATTATTCAAGCGGTGGACTTAAGTATAACAATTATTTTGTCTATGAATATATTACTCTAAAATAAATACACTATATGAATACATATATGCCTATCTTTTACAATTAATATGAATAAACTTCTAGACTATTATAGGCTCCTTACAAAATTGAATAGTTCATCATGGTCGTCAGGTCAAGCCATAGGTCAAGCTAAGATGTATTCGATTAGAAAGTCTGAAATTATTTTTTCAAAAATGGGTATTAAAACTTATATTTATTTAAAGTACTTGGATGTGATTTACTTGTTTGTGGAAATTTTAAAGGCACAAATATTTACAAATTTTGTATATAAGCCATCTAACAAAGGTTATTTGAAGACTGAATATAATGATTATTCAGATGAATTAGTAATACTACTCGTGTTCAAAGTACGTACCAATCGGTAGGTAGTGTGGTAATTTAATTTCGTAGCTGAAAAAATGGAGGTTCGGTTTGTGTCGGCTATTGTGTTCTTTCTTGTTTGTTTTCTCACATACAGAGAAATAAGTCAAACCGATGCGA
>NW_022724384.1:0-1138 GCF_011630105.1 Anneissia japonica
CTTTATCTTTACAATAGCAAGATTGATCAGTTACTGATCCAGGGGGTGGTGCGTCTTTCCCAGGTACCCCCATCCCTCCTGCCAACAGTCCTGAGGTCAAGACTTTTGGCATAGCCCCATTTTAAAAATAATGGATCCGACACTGAATGGTACCGACACTTAATGGAATAGACAAGTGCTTTAGTCCTTACCTGAAAACTGTTTAATATATCTTGGTGTGTCTCACCAGTTTGGTAACAATTTGTAGACGATTTATCTAACTGTTAGAGAAAACAAAATGTAGGTTTCTTAATCATTGCCCATAGTAATACAGTTTTGTTCAAGAAGAAGTTGTTAATTTCATTCAGAAATATAAGTGTTGCATTATGTGATGTGTTGTTATTCGTAATTATTATTTTTAAAGTTTTATTATAGTAAACAAATACTGTATAATCAAACAAGTCTCACTTGATTTTTCAATGATTCGAGGGCGCTTTTTATTTGGTCTGAAATGATACTAGTTTGGTCGAACCAGGGACTGAAGACTTCAGTTGTATTAGTGACGAAGTTGAGAGTTTGTCTGTACGTCGACCCCTTTTAAGTATACAAAAATGAATATCATGATATGATATAATAGAACAGTTATACCAACAAGTTTCTAAGCTGCACGCGTTCAATAAAAATATATTTGTATTTTTCGTGCGTTCATGCAATTCAGGTACCATGATAAGTTTACAGACTCCAGAGGGCGCAAGAAATTACATTATTTCATAAAAAAAATACGGTATTGTTATTACGTCTATCATTATCATTGCAGTATTACTATTTACTTTTCTGTTGTGATTATTATAAAAACTATCCTTACATTTTGTCATTGTTAAGCGCGTAGGAGTGTCTGCATTTTATGTTATATATATGTAATTTATTATTAATATAATATTAATAACACATGCACATACACCAATACACATACAATGTAATTCCTATTCTTATTATTATTATTATTATTATTATTATTATTATTATTATTATTATTATTATTATTATTATTATTATTATTATTATTATTATTAATATTATTATTATTATTATTATTATTATTATTATTATTGTTATTATTATTATTGCTCACTCACATTACACCTGATATGATAATATA
>NW_022724385.1:0-741 GCF_011630105.1 Anneissia japonica
GAAGGTATTCCCATAGATTTTCCAAAGCAAGTTATTAAAACATGGTCCCGGTTATTTTTTTTTTTTACCTTTTAGTATCCAGAAAAAATCCTAAAGACGTGACAAGTACATTAATAACAGAAATGTGTATTTTGAAATCTAAACGGTTTAATCGAAGCAAGCAAAAACATACGTTCTCCAAAGATTGTCTCCCTCTTCTTAGGAATACTTAATTTGGGGTTTTGACTTATTAAGGAGAGAGGTTTTTCATCTCAATACTAAAACTAGAACCGCTATACAAGCAACCCGTATACCTTTTTACTATAAACATGTCATGTGTATGTTGATATTTGTTTGGTTCAACAGTTTAGACCTATCATATCATTTTTATTTTAATTACTATACAAAGAAAATTAATTATTTTGAAATCACTCTTGAGTAATTGTAGAAATATTTAAGTGGCATTGCTTAAAAAAGCCAAATTTAACATAGTGCCAGGACCCTTCAATCACGCGTCGATGGTCTAGAAAATTACTTGCGCAGATCCGTATAGTACTGTAGACGTAATCCTTCCTACAGGATCTTTCGAGGGATTTAAATGTTTCCTTAATTTATAGTTCTTAACGTGTATTAATCTAACATCCTAATTTTCTCGCCTCCTTTCTTGGAGGTGTAACTTTCGCTTGCTTTAACTCTAAAAGGCTCCAAAATTTCACTACCAAAATGTGGGGTGTTTTTTTTTCTCGCAAAGCTCAGGTCCAA
>NW_022724386.1:0-865 GCF_011630105.1 Anneissia japonica
TTAAGGGGAAACTCTTTTGTCTATGATTTCGCCGCAAACGTCTTAGTGACACTCCTTTCACCTTAAGTTACCATTATGATTTTCAGGGGGCAACTACATAGAAGAAAAAACAATTCCAGCGTATCCAACATCAAGAGGAGGGTCTCTAAGAAGAGCAGAAACCCTGGTACGGGCTTATAAGTAAGTGTTTAGCGAATAAACATACCATGAAAACAGAAAGTTAATATTTTACAGTTTTATTATTAAAAAACTTGAAATATACAGGATGGAATGATACTTTACAAAGGTCTCATTACAAGGCTTAGTGAATATAGTTTATTGTTATTTATTATTTAATATTTAGAATTAGGGCAAATAGTGAACTTTACTCAGGCAATCTTTGACAATGTCCAGTCAAAAATCACCTTCACCATGGTATAAGTTACCTCACCGAAATTCAAACCGTATTTTCTTTGAGAAGTGACGTCACGAGGCTGGAATAATGATACACCATTTGCGTCTTTACAAACCTATTAGCTAATGGATATGTTCGCTAATAATTAACAGTATTGCAATGCATTTTGATACATTATAATTACTTAAGTGTGATGATATATTTTTAATCATACAGAACTCACCATACTATTTTTTAATCATACAGAACTCACCATACCATTTTCAATTTATTCTATTATGAAAATTTTACTTTATTTATTTATTTGTTATTTATTTATTCATTTCATATTTAAATTTGTATATATATATCTTTTATTTTAAATTTATATATATGTGTATGTGTGTGTGTGTATGCTTGCATGTACGTGGGGGTGTGTTCGTGTGTGTGTGGGTGTACATATGCGTGTGTGGGTATGTGTATGTGTATGTA
>NW_022724387.1:0-259 GCF_011630105.1 Anneissia japonica
ATTGTCACTTTTTGCACAAAAGTGCTTATCTCGCCGAGTTGAGCACTTAGTGCAAATTTTTGACTCTCCGCCATATTTCGAGTACTTTTTCGTAAAACTTCAAACTTTCAATGGAATAATGTTTGTTTCAGGCTATCTCACTTTGCCTAATAAAAAAAAACTTACTTTTTTACTCAACTTTTTAACATTGTCACTTTTTGCACAAAAGTGCTTATCTCGCCGAGTTGAACACTTAGTGCAAATTTTTGACTTTCCGCCA
>NW_022724387.1:446-610 GCF_011630105.1 Anneissia japonica
CGCCATATTTCGAGTACTTTTCCGAAAAACTTCAAACTTTCAATGGAATAGTGTTTGTTTCAGGCTATCTCACCGTGCCTAACAAAAAAAAATAACATTTTAAAAAAAAATTACATTTTGACTCAACTTTTTAACATTGTCACTTTTTGCACAAAAGTGCTTAT
>NW_022724388.1:0-363 GCF_011630105.1 Anneissia japonica
GATGTCCATTTTCATTGAACATGTGGATGCCAAATTGGATATGACTGACAAATCATCCTATGGGGATGGCCAACAAGTATATAAACATTAAGTAGACTTTGCCTTTTATATAGCCTTTTTTTTAACTCCAATGAGGAGCTCTAGAAACACTCAGCTGGTTGATTAGATCTTTTTCAGCTCTACTGCTTCTATTATACTGCCCTCATGAGGAGCTCCAGAAACACCAAAGATCTTATAAACACAAGATAGCGTTCTCCGCGATTTAGGCGTAACAAATAGAAGCGTCGGTCAAGGTTCAAAAGTTTCCCATTTAGCAAGAGGGCGTCATTCATGCGCTATTACCGAAGAGAAAAAGTAATAAGT
>NW_022724388.1:424-828 GCF_011630105.1 Anneissia japonica
TGGTCAGATCAGAGCGGTCAAGGGTCAAAAGTTTCCAATTTAGCAAGAGGGCGCCATTCATGCCTTATTACAGAATTTGCACGCGTAAATCCCGGAGAACGCTATCTTGTGTTTATAAGATCTTTGAGAAACACTCATCTGATTTATTCATAGTTGATTAATAGATCCTTTTTAGACCTACTGCCTACATTATACTGCCCTCGTCGGAGCTTTCGAAATTACGGGGACTTGTTTGCATACTGCTTGTACACTGTGTTTTCAGTGCTTTGGAATAATGATCCCTTGCTAACATGTTTATCCTTTTCCTTCTACTTCTTGAGTAAAATTTACCCCATACCCAGAAGATAACTTTCTTTTTATAAACATCTGACAAAAACACGAAGAAAATCAAATTAAACTACAAT
>NW_022724389.1:0-813 GCF_011630105.1 Anneissia japonica
CGGTTTATAGTCCTTATCAAAAAAGACTTGTTCCACCAAAGTTCTAGGAGCGAGGCGGCTAAGGGTAACTATGCTCCTGCCTTAAACGCTCGGCCATTAGACTTGCTCGGGCATTCATTTTGCTCGGCCATTCGATGATGATGACGGCGGCTCAGGGTTGGCACGGTGGCTTTACAAAAGGCGAATTGCATTTATATAATTTAATCAACTGTCCAATAAAATTATTTAAATGGTCCTCATATGAACGCCCTACTCCGGATCGTTACTAAAATTAATTTTTCATTGGACCATAAAAAACTATTATTAGAGGTACTGTATATATATCTGGACTTTTTAGCAATTTTAATGACCCTGAAATTAACACCCAAATATAGATCATTACTAAGATTTTGAAAATACTCCCTTGTAACATGGTTAAATTTTCCAAGAAGTTTCATTCACATCACTTGATCAGATTTTGGGATATCTAGTCTGGGATGTCTACAGTTAAATGGCCCTCAATTCCACATTCTATTCACCAAAATTTTATCGTTTTTTAGTGGACCATGACAAACCATTCTGTGAAGATTTATTTTGATTTTTGATTTTTTTAAAGTCTGGGATGTTAAAATGACCCCGAACTTCACACCTGAATCTCTATCGTCACCAAAGTTTAATAATTTCTTACTTGTAATTTGGTTAAACTTTCCCGAATGTTTCATTCAGATCAGTTGATATTTTTTTTAATACCTGTGACGTTTCCTTTTGAATTGTCCTCATATCAACATTCTACTCCAGATCATTACCAACATTTAATATCTAATTTATCATTAG
>NW_022724390.1:0-4304 GCF_011630105.1 Anneissia japonica
AGCGGAATCGCTTTCTAAGTTCCTGAAAAACACAAAGACCATATTGGAATTATTTCTTTATACTACAAATTGCACTAATGTAAATTTTAAACTTGCCTGATTGTATATTACAAAACATGTATATAATATAAATTGTTTACTGTTACACCCACCATATAAACAATTCTAACTGTTATTTGAAAACTACATTTTGCATTCTGCCTTTTTTAATATTTCACTGTGTATGCAATCAGGTCTAACCTGAGCAACATATGCATTTCAAACACAGTTTAAAGCTGTTTTTCTTTTGGTTGTGCCTCAATAATTGCTTCCTTTCAAATTACAGGAAATTAAATATAAAAATATATATATAACTTTAATGTTCCTTACAAATTAAATACAGACTATATACATTGTATGTACAAAAAAAAATATTGTTACTGATATTTAGTAACAGGATTGATATTTTTGGTTTACATAATATACTACAGTAGCATGGACACTAACCTCAGTCATAGTGATGTGGTCAATCTCAATGACTTCACCTGTGATTGTTTCCGGACATTTGGCAAGGCTTCCATACTCACTGACCAAACACCTGACATTCAAAGAATGGATGTACATGTGTTGACTATCAGCAGCTAAAAAAAGAGGAAAAAACATAAAATGGATTACAGATCTATCAATCAAAAGAGCAAAATTGAAAGCATTTAGATAATGTTAAGTCAGTTGAAAATGACAACTCCTGCTAATTTTTCCTTCCCATTGTATGTCTATTGGATGTTTATATTTTCTGTGACTTCATACCTTGGTAAAAATAATATGTATATTCATTTTCACTGCTTTGTCGACGACGTCGATTTCTCTCTACTTCTGCCTTCATACCATCCTTACTATCACCATCTCTAAGCTTGTCATCTTTTGTATCGCCTTCTTTTTGCTTGTCAACTTTAACATCACCTTCCTTAAGTTCATCATCTTTGCTATCACTATCTTTAAGCTTCCCATCTTTCACCGTGGCTTGTGTTTCAGGTGACTTTTGAACTGACGTTTGCTGGTTCTCTAAGCCAAGTGACGCATCCACTTGTGGGTTTAAAGAAGGTGATTTTTTTCCTTCAACATCTTCCTCATCTGAAAATGCAGATGCATAAGCAAAGCAATTCTGAAAGAAACAAAATATTTTGGAGACAAATAATTAAATAAAAATTAATACAAAAACAACAAAACAACAATAATAACTCTAATAATAATGATGTTACAATTATGGAAGATGTAATACAAACATCTTCTATGTAATTACATACCACTGGTACTCAGTTAAAACATATGTGCAAAACATATATTAAATCAAAACAAGCAAATAATTTCAATATTTATTTTGAATTTTAGTAAAGGTCAGTAAAAACTAATCTGATTGCTTTTGTTTTTCTTTTAGAATTTAAGTTTTTGTAAGGTGCTCTGTTCCTCATAAAGTGCCATATAAGGATGTTGAAATAACTTTTTTAAATATGTTATCACTGAAAGTGAATAAGAATGAATGAGGTATTCAATGTTTTAGGAAATTTCTGTATTAAATACAAAATTTAAACAGGATAGCTGATGTTGGCAATGGTAGTCACTGACAAATATCAACTCGCAATATGCATGACCTAACCTTAGACTCTGTGGTAAGATTCAAGTGTTTAACATCCTGTTCAACTGGATTGGCAGTCTCCACAACCTCATGATCTATAACTGTTGGCACCACTAAAGAGAAAACATTTTTCAGAAGTTATGTAACTTTAGAAAGAGTTCATAAATATTTTATTGAAACCTCACAGGGCTTGCCCTAACTTTTTTTGGTAACTAGCCCACTGGGCTAGTTTACTAGAGATTTTACTAGCCCACAGAATATTTTACTAGCCCACAAAATATTTTACTAGCGCACAGACAGGAAAAAATTTGGTTTCAAAATATTTATTAGCGACAATTAAATTTGAAGGTTGATTTGCAATTTCATAATTTCTGTAGCATTGCTGTTCGAGCTACCCTCTCAAAATATTGTTGAATAAATAAATAAAAAAGTCACCCATGATGCAAAATCGACTCTGGTTATAACAGGGACAGATGGTATGGTAATGGTTGGAGTCTTATATAGCGCATAATACATGGTCTCTGTGCTATGAGCATGTTTTACATCTCCCTGGTTATAACTTTGGCTTTCTAATATTTAATTAACAAAGGGCCCAGAAATCAATCAAACCAATGCATCTGTTAAATCTTTAGATCTCAAGTCACTCACCCCCAATGGCAAAAAATCTTGCTTGCTACCTAGGCTAGGCTACCTAGGCCTAGACAAGACCTAGGGCCTAGGCTAGCCTACCTATAGCACATTGAAGTACTTATTATTAAAAGTTGAACATTTAAAAATATCATTATGAGAAAATAATATGAATATAAGGTACCTAGTACATTAAATTAAATTACATTAAACTACCTAAATTAACCAGATTGAACGATCAAACGATCTTCTATTGAGAGAAAGAGGTAACATGCCATCCTGTAGTGATTGGTGAATGACTTGGGGATCATCTTAATAATTAAACACTCACGCATGTGGAGAGCTGAAAGCTAGCTAGAGTGTACTCTCTGGGCTGCGGTACCTCCTGTGCAGGGATTGTCTCGAAAGTTCCGTTTTTTCCCTTTTTTTTTTAAATAAAATGTTTTTCTTGATAATTCTCCACTAGACAACCGGGCAACATGGGGAGTAAATAGGCTAGCCCGGAGCGGTTTTTACTAGACATTGTACGCCGGGCTAGTACTAAATCGAGCCCTGTAATCGTTAGTAATCCATAACTGATTACTCCCGATCGCAATCAATGAATGCATTCAGACCAACACAAACAAATTTTACATTCTAGGGCCTAGGCCTCCGGTGGCTAGGCCTATGTTGCCTGACCTCAGCCAAACAGTGCCTGTGGCATTTGTTGCGATCAGATTCTGTGGTAATCAGGAGTAATAAAAATTGTAGCACCCAATCGCAACGTGTAACAATTACGATATCAATTATATATCGACTAATATTGGTGAGATTTTACTTTGCAATTGCTACAACCGATCGCAATGCGATGCTAGTCTGAATGGGGTATAGGCTGTGGGTAGCATCAAGAATAAGCAAGATACGTTCAAATAAGTTGAAAAATAATTACATCATAAATAAAATTTCAGTTTTTTAAAAATTAGATAGCAATATGATGACGTCACAATGTCCGATCAGCCATAATAATCTATAAAATCATATCTACAATTCATGTGCTTTCAGAATATGTAATAAAAATTAGGTTTTACCTTTCATCCTAAGGAGCTATAACTGATTAAAAGTAGGCATAATTTTAGGTATACATAATTGTTGACGCACGTGTATGCGCATGTTAAGTTGCGCGAACGGAAAATTAAGGTACCTGACATTCAACCTTGACCTGAAGATTATGCTCACTTAATATGATTTAAGAAATGACGAATGGTTAATGAGTATGGGCTCATCAATGTTTTGAGGAAAGAAAGATGTGGGGGGGGGGTCAGAAAAAACAATTTTTTTGACCATGATGACATCATCAAGATGTAAAAAGAAGTCAAATATATGAAAGAGAATTGTCTCAGTTATAACACTCACAGTTGGAAGAAGATCGATCAAGGATAAGCGAGATACGCTCAAATGTGTATTTTCAAAAATGACATCATAACTAAAATACACATTCTTTGAATTCAGATGCCAATATGATGACGTCACAATGTCCGATCAGCCATTATGATCTATAAAATCATACTTACAACTTATGTGCTTTCAGAATATATAATAAAAAACTATCATAAAATCTTAAAAAGTGTAGTTTTAACATTGAAATTGGGGAAAATAACAGCACAGCATGATGTATAGATACATAAACCTCAGTTTAGTGAAATAAAATAGATTTAAAAAAAAATTACATTCTAGCATGTTTTTGCTGAATGTAGGTAAGAATGGCCCTGGAAAAAAATGTGTAAAAAAAATGGCCCCATATGACAGGTAGGTAAAAATGGCCCCAATGAAAAATTCGTTAATAGAAATGATATATTTTTTTTTAATCTTCAAATATTTAAATACTGTATAAGCAAGAATTGAATCAAGAAATAAAAAATGGCCCTCAATTATAAAATTCAAGAAAAAAAATTAATAATAAATAAATGCTGTAAAATACCCTGTAGCAAAAATTTAATTAATAAATCAACATTAAAAACCTACACTTAGGGAGCCTCGCAAAATAAAGCAACGCGTATACGAGTGGACCACGCGATGCGATTAAGGG
>NW_022724391.1:0-1774 GCF_011630105.1 Anneissia japonica
ACTTATAAACGACATGTTTCAACGTGTCCCACGTCATCATCAGGTAATAACGCTTATACTACTAACGGTTTAAATACTACCGGTCAGATGCAAGACGAAACAAGCAAATATTAAGGTAAGTCATGTATATAGAGGTCAGGAATGCTATAGTAAGTCATGTATATAGGAATTAGAATGAATTAGAATGAGAGTGATATTGTAATGAGATGTTTGTTTGTTAAGTGACGGATTTCCCCAAGCAATGTAAAGGGCTTCTTTTATTTTAAGTTGATAAGTGTGTTGTGGGCGGAGTCGTTCTATTTTCTCTATGGTATGAATTAGATGCACTGAAAGAAATTAAGAAAAACAAAGGAATTATTATCATTAAACCTAACAAAGGAAATGGATTCGTCGTGATGAATAGAGATGATTACCTTTCCGGTATTCTTGAAATCATCAATGACCAAACCAAATTTACCAAACTAAAAGGAGATCCTATAACTATGAGAGAAGGAAGCCTTCAACATTATATATAACAATAAATATATATACACACACATATATACACACACATATATATACACACATATATACACACACATATATACACACACATATATACACACACATATATACACACACATATATACAAACACATATATACACACACATATATACATACACACACCTACATACACATATATACATACACATATATACATACATACATACACACACACACATACACACATACATACATACACATATATACATACGCACACATACACACAAATATATACATACACATATATACATACACATATATACATACATACATATACACACATATACACACACATATATACATACACATATATACATACACATATATACACACACATATATACATACACATATATACATACACATATATACATACACATATATACATACACATATATACATACACATAAATACATACACATATATACATACACATACACATATATATACACATATATACATATACATACACATATATACATACACATATATACATATACATAAACATATATAAATATACACATATATACATATACATCTACATATATATACACACATATATACATATACATATATATATATACACATATATATATACACACACATATACATACATATATATACACACACATATATATATATATACACACATATACATACATATATATATATACACACACATATACATACATATATATATACACATATATACATATGCATACATACATATACACACATATATACATATACATACATATACATATACACACATATATAAATATACATACATATACATATACTCACATATCTACATATACATACATATACACACATATATACATATACATACATATACATATACACCCATATATACATATACATACATATACATATACACACATATATACATATACATACACATACATATACACCCATACATATACATATACATACACATACATATACACACATACATATACATATACATATACATGCATATACACACATATACATGACTTTGACAAAATGGCCGCCACTATCAACTCACTGGAAGACAAACTTGAAGATCTCGAAAATCGTTCACGACGTAACAACATCATTATGTTTAATGTTCCTGAAAATGGAAGTGGTAAAACAGCTGAAGATATAGCCCGTGAAATTTTACATACCCACATGGAAATACCTGTTGGAATAGAGATAGATAGGGCACATCGATCATCTGGAACAGCTA
>NW_022724392.1:0-887 GCF_011630105.1 Anneissia japonica
AATATTTAAATAAAGTTAAGATTGGTACATTTCTAAATAATATTTCTTCATCTGCTTTCTAAAAGCAGATACATACTACACAGAATATACTACATACTATACAGGCAAGAAAGAGAGAGAGGGGGTGGGGAGAGAGATGAATACAAGTATTTTGTTAAGGCACCAGTAATGGAAATGGTTGAAGGTGACACTCCATACCTTTAGAAAAAAAAGCCCACTCTCACCAATCCCGCACTACCGTTCCGTTCACCTAAAAACCCATCAAAAATGAATATTGACTGTAAATTAAATTTTTGTTTTTGAGGCTAGCACGTCTAGGCCTGATTTTACGTTACGTGTAGAGGTATATTTAAACATTTATGTGATACATAAAATAAGTTATGTGTAAGAGATAGGCCTATTGATATTTTTGACAGTTTAAGCATATTCAAGTCGAATATTGATAAGATCCTCCAATATAATGACTTTTTGAAGAACTTGTGATGTAATATCTGTTAGTAGTTATTATCTATTATCTATTATTATTATTTTTATTATTATTATTATTATTATTGTGGTGCATGTAATTATATTTACTCTGAACTTACTTATGGAGGTTTGTGTCTTACAATTGGTTTTAAAATAAAATATAAATAAAAAATAAGCTATATCATTATTAATTTTGTTCAGTTAATCCTTTGCTATTCTTGATCTTCTTTAACTAATCACTGACTTCACTGACCTTATCCCATAAAATCCCACAGAAATGGCATTACAATTCTATACTTTGCACCTTCCACTCATCTCCTCCCCCACCCGCTGTTTACTCTCCAATGGCAGTGTTTTCAGAATGTGTTGGCCTTTTCAAAATAAAGCTGAACAAACAAAATGCGCACTATATATGTCTA
>NW_022724393.1:0-728 GCF_011630105.1 Anneissia japonica
AACCACGTCAACTGAGTGAGATTAACAACATGGTGCTCAAAATAATTGCTTTCCTCCTTAGCTTCGTGTGGCAAACCATGGAAACACTTGCCTGGTCGAATTTTCTACACGAAGCTGAGTAGGCATAGTTTCGTACACGAATGCTAATTGGTTGGCTCGCCCAGTGCAGTGCACATGGTTGATGTTTCACGTAAACGAACGCTAATTGGTTGGCTCGCCCAGTGCAGCGCACATGGGTTTAGTTTGTCTCAAGAGGCCCTGACAACACCACAGCTCTGTTGTTTAAAATACGCATGAAGGGGAATTCCCACGTTATACCTTTGTCGTATATGTAATCTTACAATATCTTCATGTTCTTTAGTTAAATAAAAGATATAAAGTGATGAATTAATACACTAGACACATGGTTTTATTTGAACACTTTATTATGACATCGTAAAGTGATGAATAAAAACACAAAACACATGGGTTTATTCGTAGGCCTAGAGGCTTGGTCTAGCTTAGCTAGAACATCGTTCGTTCATACATACGTATATTGAGCGTTACGTACATATTAGGTCAAAGGTTACCACAAATTTAACCCAACCTCTATTTTACTAATCCCCCGATTTACGTACGCCCTCTGGTCCGTACCTTACTTAAATCGAGGTTCTACTGTACATACATACATATATAGTAACATACATACATACATATATACATATATACATATATGTATATATATATAT
>NW_022724394.1:0-738 GCF_011630105.1 Anneissia japonica
AGCAAGCGATTTATTTCTTTATTCACATTAGCAGTAAATTGCGTACCCTGATCTGTAAGTACTTCTCTGGGAAAACCCAAGCGTGAATAAATATTAAATAATTCTTCAGCCACTTGTTCAGATTCAATGGATTTAACAGGGACAGCCTCTGGATAGCGAGTAGCATAATCAACCAATACAATAATATAACGATGACCCCTTTCCGTACATGGATATATCGGACCGACAATATCAACAGCAACCCTATCAAATGGTGTATACATCAAAGGTGTCTGACCCAATGGGACCCTAGTAACCCGACCTTTTGGAACAACCCGTTGACAAATGTCGCATGACCTGCAAAACCTCTTGACATCAGCAAAAATGCCGGCCCAATAAAAATTTGAAGTTATCTTACCCACAGTTTTACTTATACCCTGGTGACCACCTAAAATGCTTTCGTGCGCAAGTCTCATTATGTCACAACGGAATTTAGATGGAACAACTACTTGGTCAGTGCACCCATTCTTACTATGGTACAAACGATATAGAATTTTATCCTTGATCTTGTAACAGAAACTGTCACCGTTTTTACATTCAAACTGTCTCGCTTCCAGAGCATGCTCTATTAATTTGTTAAGTGACTTGTCGGACATTTGTTCTTCAGAAAGCTTTTGCGGGGTAATAATTTTACCTAACATATCACTCACAATTAATGGTTTATGTTTAGTGTTAGTTTTTTCTTTAACTTGATTTCGA
>NW_022724395.1:0-881 GCF_011630105.1 Anneissia japonica
AGGCCACACACGTGTGTTTGAAACTAAATAAAAGCATTTTCATCGTGGTTTTATTTATTACAATCATAGGCCTATTCTTTCACCATCATTACACATTGAGGCCCTTCTTTTAGGTAAAACGATCTATCTTAAATTTTCTTTCTCAAGTTTGGGACTATTAGGTTTTTAAATAACTTAGAAGGTAAAGGAGGGCAAGCACAAAGGTTTAACCCTAACAAATGCGCGCGAAGCGCGCGAAAAATTTTTGTGTTTTTAATTCTAATTTCGTCGGAATTGATCAAAACTCCCTAATGTGCAATTTTTAGAGGAAATTGGCCTACCTCAACAAGAAATGCTCTTATGTTATATATGGCCACACTCGTTTTTTTAAACTGAATATAAGCATTTTCATTATTGCTTTATTTATTACAAACATATTCTTTCAACATCATTACACATTGAGGCCCTTCTTTTAGGTAAAACGATCTATCTTAAATTTTCTTTCTTGAGTTTGGGAATATGTGTTATAACTTCGTAGGCTAAAGAGAGCAAGCACAAGCTTGAAGATTTAAAAATGCGCGAAGCGCGCGAAAATTTTTTAGAGGAAATTGGCCTACCTCAACAAGAAATGCTCTTATGTTATATATGGCCACATTCGTTTTTTTAAACTGAATATAAGCATTTTCCTTATGGCTAGCTTTATTGCGAAGCGCGCGAAAAATTTTTGTTTTTTTAATTCTAATTTCGTCGGAATTGATCAAAACTCCCTAAAATGTGCAATTTTTAGAGGAAATTGGCCTACCTCAACAAAATATGAGATTTAAAATTTGAGGTTTCCAGGCACTTTCCCGGGTGAAAAGGGCATTCAATGGGGAAAGATTTTCCACAGATGGATATTTTCC
>NW_022724397.1:0-1064 GCF_011630105.1 Anneissia japonica
TTTGTTTTTAGCAAGTCAATAATCCAATCAATCCTGGGACTGTGGTTGTTGGCATGATTTGAGCGGTACAGTGGAAACACATTCTTCTTTAGTCAATATCAAAATAAGGATATTTCTCTTGGACAGATGAGAGCTCCGATCCCTGGACAGACAGTATATTTCCAACTTTAATCTTTTTATATATTTGTCTGTCTAGTCCTACTCCTATTTTTCTTTTTTCGACCTTAAGCACATTCTCATCTGAGTTTTCAAGAAAAATACAATGATCCTGCCATACTGCTAGTCTCAATCGGCCGATGGCCAACAAGCTAACCACTACCCACCACTAATTGCATCTGCTATTTTGCTGCTATGTAAATATTCAAGCATTCTTGTTATGAACCATGTTCTCTGGACGATTATCTTTTTTAACCACCATTCGTAATGTCCTTATATAATCTTTTTTCATTCAAAATTGCCTCTTGAATTTTTAATTATTAAAATAATTTCCCATTAGAACCCCTCGATTTTCATCTATTTCCATAAGCGCCCCCTCAATTTCCACTGTTTTCATAAGCGCCCCGTTTGAATAAGCGCCCCTCAGAAAGTGCAAAAAATATTTTAAGCGCCCGGGCGCTTATTCGCGCGAGTACGGTACAATAATAATAATAAACGGACATTTATAATGCGCGGTATCCGTCGAAGACGCTCATGGCGTATTGAAAAATCTGAGCTTAAAAGGATATATAACTACAGTATTTTCTTGAAGATTTGAATTGCGACTATCAATAACAATAATAATAAATAATAATAATGGAAAAATTAGAAGTCGGGATTCATTAAATCGTATTCAAGAGAGTGAAAACGTAAACTTTTAATGACTTAAAAGTGGTGTAGCTTTATTGTCTATTAAAGTAAAACTTGTACGTTCTAGTAACGACAAAGAATTTGTTTGAATATATGGATTGTGATATTGATATAGATGGTGTAATACTGCACGTCACCATTGTTTATCGTCCGCCTCCGTCTACTGTTAACAGCCTAAACCAGAGCCTTGCAGGCGTCAACGTTCCTATGCATGATAC
>NW_022724398.1:0-2334 GCF_011630105.1 Anneissia japonica
GAAGCGCCGTTCGTTGTGGGGTTGCTACAATCTGCAGTTGTTACAATCGTGGCGTCACACTCGGGAGCTGACGGGGGGGGGGGGCGCCAGGGCCCCAGGCGCGAGGGGCCCCGACATTGTAGTTTAAAAAAATATAATATAAACTATAATACCGTAGTTTCGTTCAATGGGGCCACGACAGTTTTAAACAATAAAAGCTGGGTTCTGATCTTTGAAATCATGCTTCTGATTTTGTGATCAATTTGCTTTGCATTGTATACTGCCGCAATTTGGAAAAAGGCATTAACTCCACTTTTTGAGATATTTGGATTTTTGTTTCTATGGCATCCTATAGATGTAATCTATCATGTGAATTGATCATATACCCCAAAAAATGTACAGAAATATGAAATAAATATCATATTTACGCATTAACTCCAATCCATGAATGCAGAATAATTTGGAAGAAGGCATTATCTCCACCAAACAATGAACAGATAATAATGAACCAATCACAGAAGACAATTACGCATAGTTAATTAGTCATGATAGCTTGTAAATGCACATAATGCCTAGCTTTACTTCAGTTTAAAAAAATGGCATAATAAAAAATCTTCTACCACTAATGAGCGAGAATAGAAAAGCCTTTTGGAGTAACATGCCTGTTGGCGATGTTGCTGATTTGATAGATAATTGAGTAAAAAATCAGGCCAATAATCGCAATAAAATACAGAAAATATCATTATATTGGACGCTGATAAAAGTTATAAAATCACAATAAAAATAAAGAAAAGAATATTTTATTATCTTCAATGCTGTTAAAGTAATAAAATCACAAAAAAATTAAGAAAATAATATTTCATTATCTTCAATGCTGGTAAAATGATGTTGAAAAATAAAAGAGAAAACCTAAAACTCGTCTAACTTTGATTCATTTAGATTCTATTTATCTACCACACCATTTTATAGAACCATTTACCTCACCGAATAGTGTCTTTAATTTCGATCAATAGCTTAAAAAAGTATAATTTTTTAATTTGGGCACTTTTTACATGATTCGTAAATATAATATGAAGATTCAAAATATGTAACTTCGCGTTTGTAAAATAGAAGTCTGTAAATTTAGTATACGTAAATTAGAGGTTCTACTAAGTATATTAATACTATTCTTCATAATATAACCATCATATATCAATATCATTGTATTCTGATTGAATATAAAAATTATAGCTGCTTAATTTTTGAACAATAATAATAATTTTATCTTTTTTTATACGTGTACAATACAATTACGACTCCTAAATTATAAATTTATACTATAATATTAATTTTAACTTACATGGACTAAATTTCGTGAAATATATAATTGACACTGGCATACATTATTTGTTTGTCAGAAATACTGTAATTTGGCTACGTAAGATACACATTTCACTGGAAAAACTGGAGTTAATGCCTAACTTCAGATTTTTCACGCACCATTAACTCCTGTTAAAATTTGGAATAGTGCATTATCTCCATTTAAATAGGGTTAAAGAACAAAAATCACCATGAAAATTATTTAATATGTTTTTTAATTATATGTTTAGTATATTTGCCAAAAAATATTACTAGAATTCATTTCCAGCACAAAAGGCTAACGACAAACGCGTTTTGCTCAATAACTCAAAACTAGGATTTTGGAGTTAATGCCTTTTTCCAAATCACGGCAGTATATTGGCCCTACGTTATCAAAACAGGTTTAGTTCTCACTAAAATTGGCCTATTCTCTGTATTTATTTACACCAAGAGTATATAGGGCTATTAAAGGCATACCAGTCCGAAAGTCATGTACCAAAGTCATGTACCATTCTATGTTCTCTCACAAGAGAGTTAACAGTTAATTTTTCAATCTCCAACAAATTTTAATAGCATCCAATCCTCCTTTTTGGAATGTAAGGAAATAGATAGTGCTTTTACTTTGTTGGATCGATTGTAAATCCTGATTGTAGCAACCCCAAGACGAATGGCACTTATAGACGGAAATACAGTACAGTATACAAAAACTTCTCTCAATCTTTATATCCTATCGCGTTGTTTGTGTTTTAAGTTAACTTTATTTATTTATTTTTTATTTCATTTATTTTTTTTAGCGTACAAGTTTGGAATATTTTAAAATTCTTAAGTTAAATTATTTAAAGATTTCTTTTTATTTTCAATGAAAAATAAATGCGATCGTTAATATCAATCTTGGTATGTACAATGTAAACCTGTAATCATATGACTACTTATACAGAATATATATTATAGGTCTAGACTAGGACCAGGCCTCCTACTATAGTATAGAGGCCTAGCCCTCCTACTATAGTATAGAGG
>NW_022724398.1:2803-6963 GCF_011630105.1 Anneissia japonica
ACGGCATTGGACTGCAGCGAAAAATGATTCCCCCATCATTAATGGAACAGGCCCACGTCATGCTTGGCTGATTAGTTTTGCTTTACATTTCGCAAGTCTAGTGCCATAAGCAGCAAAAGTCTATTTCTAGTGTTGTTGTAAAATGCATTTCAAACCAAGCTGGTTTTTGATTTACGTTTTGAAATATAATTTGGAGAGAGCGTTTGATCAAATCAGACCTACGTTTTGAATTTGAATTACATTTTAAAGAAATTAGAACTACATTTGGAAAAATTTGAACTACGTCTTGAAAAATTAGAACTTCATTTTGAAAAACTAGATCTACATTTTGAGAAATTTACGTCTACGTTTTAATAAATTAGACATTGAATTTTGCAATTACATTTTGATTTTAACATTGACTTTTGCTGCGTATGGCACCCCATATA
The DNA here is from genome assembly GCF_011630105.1 of Anneissia japonica. Lineage (NCBI taxonomy): Eukaryota > Metazoa > Echinodermata > Crinoidea > Comatulida > Comatulidae > Anneissia > Anneissia japonica. Next base: position 3,232 of record NW_022724398.1, read on the forward strand.
AAACAAACATTATTCCATTGAAAGTTTGAAGTTTTTCGGAAAAGTAATCGAAATATGGCGGAAGTCAAAAATTTCCACTAAGTGCTCAAGTCGGCGAGATAAGCACTTTTGTGCAAAAGTGACAGTGTTAAAAAGTTGAGTTAAGATGTAATTTGTTTTTGTTAGGCAAGGTGAGATAGCCTCATACACACACTATTCCATTGACAATTTGAAGTTTTTCGGAAAAGTACTCGAAATATGGCGGAAAGTGAAAAGTTTGCACTAAGTGCTGAACTTGGCGAGAAAGGACTTTTGTGCAAAAAGTGACAATGTTAAAAGTTGAGTCAAAATGTAATTTTATTTTGTTAGGCAATGTGAGATAGCCTCAAACAAACACTATTCCATTGAAAGTTTGAAGTTTTTCGGAAAAATTACTCTAAATATGATGGAAAGTGAAAAGTTTGCACTAAGTGCTCAACTCGGCGAGATAAATACTTTTGTGCAAAAAGTGACAATGTTTTAAGTTGAGTAAAAATGTAATTTTTTTGTTAGGCAATGTGTGATAGCCTGAAACACACATTATTTCATTGAAAGTTTGAATTTTTTCGGAAAAGTTCTCGAAATATGGCGGAAAGTCAAAACTTTGCACTAAGTGCTCAACTCGTCGAGATAAGTACTTTTTTGCAAAAAGTGACAATGGTAAAAGTTGAGTGAAAATGTAATTTTTTTGTTAGGCAATGTGTGATAGCCTCAAACACACACTATTTCATTGAAAATTTAAAGTTTTTGGGAAAAGTACTCGAAATATGGTGGAAAGTCAAAACTTTGCACTAAGTGCTCAACTCGTCGAGATAAGTACTTTTTTGCAAAAAGTGACAATGGTAAAAGTTGAGTAAAAATGTAATTTTTTTGTTAGGCAATGTGTGATAGCCTCAAACACACACTATTTCATTGAAAATTTGAATTTTTTAGGAAAGGTACTCGAAATATGGCGGAAAGTCAAAAATTTGCACTAAGTGCTCAACTCGGCGAGATAAGCACTTTTGTGCAAAAAGTGACAATGTTAAAAAGTTGAGTAAAAATGTAATTTTTTTAGGCAACGTGAGATAGCCTAAAAAATAACACTATTACATTGAAAGTGTGAAGTTTTTCTTAAAAGTACTCGAAATATGGCGGAAAGTCATAACCAATTTTGTGCAAAAAGTGACAGTGTTAAAAAAGTTGAGTCAAAATGTAATTTTTTTTTGTTAAGGACGGTGAGATAACATGAAACAAACACTATTTCATTGAAAGTTTGAAGTTTTTCGAAACATTACATGAAATATGACGGAAAGTAAAAAATTTGCACTAAGTGCTCAACTCGGCGAGATAAGCACTTTTGTGCAAAATGTGACAATGTTAAAAAAGTTTATTCAAAATGTAATTTTTTTGTTAGGGACGTTGAGATAGCCTCAAACACACACTATTTCATTGAAAATTTGAAGTTTTTGGGAAAAGTACTCGAAATATGGCGGAAAGTCAAAAATTTGCACTAAATGCTCAACTCGGCGGGATAAGCACTTTTGTGCAAAATGTGGCAATGTTAAAAAGTTGAGTCAAAATATAATTTTTTTTTGTTAGGGACGTTGAGATAGCCTGAAAAAAACACTATTCCATTGAAGGTTTGAAGTTTTTCGGAAAAGTACTCGAAATATGGCGGAAAGTGAAAAGTTTGCACAAAGTGCTCAACTCGGCGAGATAAGCACTTTTCTGCTAAAGTGACAGTGTTAAAAAGTTGAGTAAAAAAGTAATTTTTTTTGTTAGGGACGGTGAGATAGCCTGAAACAAACACTATTCCATTGAAAATTTAAATTTTTTCGGAACAGTACTCGAAATATGGCAGAAAGTCAAAAATTTGCACTATGTGCTGATCTCGGCGAGATAAGCACTTTTGTGCAAAAATTGACAATGTTAAAAATTTGAGTAAAAATGTAATTTTTTTTTTAGGCAACGTGAGATAGCCTAAAAGACAAACTATTCCATTGAAAGTGTGAAGTTTTTCTTAAAAGTACTCGAAATATGGCGGAACGTCATAACCAATTTTTGTGCAAAAAGTGACAGTGTTAAAAAAGTTTAGTCAAAATGTAATTTATTTTTGTTAGGGACGGTGAGATAGCCGGTGTCACGAGAATTCAGGTACCATCGAGAGATTAAGTACCAGACGTAAATTCTCGCTTAAGCGAAAACTTAGGCTTGTCGATAAATTAAGTACTACTCTAATTTTATGGCACTTATAGTACAATGCATAAATATTTCATTTGTTTTAAATTTACGACCGATAGTAATTAATCAGGTGAACTGGTATTTGGTACAAAAACGGTGAAAATAAGCAGAAAATATACGATTTTGAATGTTTTTTATTCTTGTTAATACTTCAAATCGCATCCGTAAAGACTACGACGCTGACCTAATTTTCTTCACTGCTACAACAGCAGCGCGAAGATTGTCCTTGTTACCGCATGTTGGGCAGCCAGGCTTTGCACCGTGACGTATGAATGCTTTTCATTTTCAGCCAATCAGAGTAGATACATGCCCAGAGTGGGAAAACAAAATATGAAAAAGATGGGTAATACACAGTTACTGAATGACTTTGATAGCGAATAGCGCCCGTAAACGTCAGATATCAAATTGTTTGGTAAGACGGTATACCACTCTCCACTTGTAAAATTTTAAAAACATGTTTAGACCAATTTTTCATTGCATTTTATTTCTTTTTAGACGTTGTGTGTGTTTTTTGTTCTTTGTGCAAATTTAAATCGTTTTTATGGGACCCACTTTTTATGGCTTATCATATTAATTAATCAGGGTTGTTCGTTGCATTTTTGCCTTTCTTGTCCTGTGGTTTTAATTACATGATTAATGAATAAATTCAAACTAATCAGAATTGATTGGAAATTGGACTGGAGAATATTGCCAAAATTATTAGCCAATGTTCCAAAAGATAATGGTTCCTACGATTTCTCAAAATAATTTAGGCATGTTAAAGTGTTTTATGCTCTGCTTATGCACCTAATAACAGAATTATTTACAGAATTCACTCAAAGTTGTGGTATTTCATTTTTATTTATTTTATTCAATGTCCAGGTAGATCTATTAATAATGATACAATGAGAATACAATACTTTGCACGTATATAAGATATATAAACAATGAAATAGAACAAATACAATAATAATGTAATCAAATCGTAACATTCATGCATTTAAACTGCTTAATACAGTCATGGGGGTATGATAGAGTATATCAACAAAGAGCCAAGGTAAATTATTTATCACTCAATACTGTATATGTTCTTCTTACAGGGAGATAATAATACTAGGTAAAGTGGGTTGACACACTTGAGTTGTAAATTCACAGAATTGGAATTCAATAAAATAAATTAATAAAGCCTTGTAAGTCTACTTTAAAATCACTTTAGCACTTAAAGATGAAATGTATATTTAATTCTCTGAACTATAGTTTAAGAAACGTTTAAAAATAATATATTCACATAATGCTATATGCAATTCAATTTTCAACACACTGCTGAGTTACCAACATTGCCTCCGCAATCATCTAACGTCAAATGCAATGCATACAGTCAGTCTCGTATACATTTATATAGGGTGATGTATGCTAATTAGGCTTCCAATCTGGCTTAAGCAATGGTCTTCATTTTGATTGGTCGGACTTAAGAAATCTTCCCGCCTACGAACCATACAGATTGTTATGGCC
>NW_022724399.1:0-955 GCF_011630105.1 Anneissia japonica
ATTGAGTTAAATTTAACTCCAAAAGTGGAGTTAATAAAATAGGTACAGAACGACTCCTTTTCTGAAGTAATATTTACTCTTGTATTTTTACTCCCCAAAAGGGAGTAATATTAACTCCAAAAAGAGGATGGGAATCACCCTCTTTTTTGAGTTAATGTTACTCCCTTTGGGGAGTAAAAATATGAGAGTAAATATTATTCCAGAAAAGGAGTCGTGCTGTACCTTTTTTATTAACTCTTTTGTGCAAAAAGTGACAATGTTAAAAAGTTGAGTCAAAATGTAATTTTTTTTTGTTAGGCAAAGTGAGATAGCCTGAAGCAAACACTATTCCAATGAAAGTTTGAAGTCTGTCTCTTATACACATCTAGATGTGTATAAGAGACAGCAACACGGCGAGACGAGATAAGCACTTTTGTGCAAAAAGTGACAATGTTAAAAAGTTAAGTCAAAATGTTATTTTTTTGTGTTAGGCAAAGTGAGATAGCCTGAAGCAAACACTATTCCAATGAAAGTTTGAAGTTTTTCTGAAAAGTTCTCGAAATATGGCGGAAAGTCAAAAATTTGCACTAAGTGCTCAACTAGGCGAGAAAAGCACTTTTGTGCAAAAAGTGTCAATGTTAAAAAGTTAAGACAAAATATAATTTTTTTTTTTGTTAGGCAAAATGAGATAGCCTGAAAAAAATACTATTCCAATGAAAGTTTGAAGTTTTTCTGAAAAGTTCTCGAAATATGGCAGAAAGTCAAAAATTTGCACTAGAAATATGGCGGAAAGTCAAAAATTTGCACTAAGTGCTCAACTCGGCGAGATAAGAACTTTTGTGCAAAAAGTGACAATGTTAAAAAGTTGAGTCAAAATGTAATTTTTTTTGTAAGGAAAAGTGAGATAGCCCGAAACAAACACTATTCCATTGAAAGTTTGAAGTTTTTCGGAAAAGTACTCGAAATATGGCGGAAA
>NW_022724400.1:0-527 GCF_011630105.1 Anneissia japonica
ATCAGCGCATGCTGTACCATGTCATACAGGTTGGGTTTCCTAGATTAGGTAGTATACTGGTTGTCGGCGCATGCCGTACCGCATGTAAATTACAAGGTTTTTTTCCATGTAGGCCTATCGCACTGCTGGTCAGCGCATGCTGTGCCACCTGTTAAATGCAATTTCCCTTCATGTGTTATACATGATGTTAGTGCATGTTTCTTTGCCTTAGGTTACTCCCTCTTTGAATAAAGGATCAACTGCAAAACTTGCACTTAGTATAGGCTGCTGGCGTGCCTTCCTTTACATGCGACCCGCCTTTGGCCATATTCAGAGCATCCCATTGTGATTTCTGAATTAATACCGTAACTTCTTCTTCGCTTTTAATTTGACGTGCGTTCGTTGTGCAGTTGATTTCACTTTACTCAATAAACATTATTTATCACCAGAACCTTAATTTCAGTCTCTTTGTGAATTTATTTAATGCCTCTGTGACAGTCAAAATAAAAAGATTGAGGGCTCAATCTTGTTTTGACTGACAGAGGTCA
>NW_022724401.1:0-1207 GCF_011630105.1 Anneissia japonica
ATATCGCGTAGTGAATCCAAAGCTGCAGCGCTGGCACAGACACAATAAAAATCAACAGAGGCCGTTCTCAGTTGGTGGATGTTCAAATACTTTTATTGATCTAGTGACCAGTCGGAAGGAGATATATAAAATACTGTGTTAGTATTTTCATCGATATTCAATATTAGCGATTGTAATATTATCGATAATGTACATCTTTTAAATACAACTTATGATTAAAAATCATAACATTTAAAGTAAATTGTCTTGGTGACAATTGCATAACATATTGATCATAATCTAAAGTACTATTGCGTTGTGTCTAGCATAACGTTTAACATATTAACCTAAAATCAATCGTCAATACTAATAACTATGATTATTGAGATTGTTGGAAACCAAACTTATTACTCACAGAATGGTGGTTACAATATATCCAACCATTTAACTTAAGAATTACGAATAATGTAGTACTATGTAATATTAACAAAAATCAAGAGAAATAAAAACAGATGCTTACCTAGTGACCAGTTGGAAGGAGATGAAAACCTTCGCCCTGGGCTAGGCACTGGTAAGTGTCATTCATTCTCAATTGGGTAACCATGACAATTAATACCAACTGATGGTATCTACATTTACTATATTGATCAGTACCCAGAACAATGTTGTATGTCATATATCAAGCTATACAGGTAACATGAGTATTTTAAAGCTTGACTAAATGACTAAATAAACTAAATATCTCGTGAAAAAATCCCAATATCTGCAGATGGATTCATTTCGTCCTTTTAGGCTTCATCAGTTCAACCAGAATAATCATGTATTGTCTGCAATTTCATTGTTTCTTCTGTCAGTGACACTTTGAAAAAAAAAACTGCAATTTAAATATAAACAAATAACCTATACATACTTACTAACTTTTTCATTAAAGAGGTTTTGAACCTGAGTTCTTAAATCCTTTTTCAAGGACGAGCCTGAATCACTGCTGATGTCACTTTACAAAAAAAAAAAAATACAAAACAGTACATTATAGTTGTTAATAAATAATATCAGAGTTAATTTTCCCATCCACAGGGCATGTGATACATTATAATAAAACAGATCCTTATCTCTTCTTGTAGTGTAATACCTGCTTTTTACTGTATGTTTAATTGTTACTAAAATAATATTAATAATTATATTTTATGAGGCTTGATAGACCTCTCATATGTTAATAAGCAACAAAACA
>NW_022724402.1:0-952 GCF_011630105.1 Anneissia japonica
TGTTTAGCAAACTGCTGGTAACTTTTTTGTTGGGGGTTGCAATTTTCATCGCATCCGCGATCGAGGATTATTCGTTTATAATGAATTAATTATTAAAACAAGTGAGTAATTAAATGTTTTATATATAGGCCTATTTATACACATGCAATAAATGAGGAATGAATAGTCACAACATAAATTTAGGTAAAACAGGGGATAGTGAAAAAAGAGCCTTAGGCCTAGGCTAGCCTTGTCAGGGTGGATTTCGGGTAGGAGAAAACACATTATCTGGTGCCGCTAGCTAGGGCATCCGCCCTTGTGATATCGTGAATCAAGCCTTGCTATATAAATTAAAATACCTGTTTAAAATTGTTATTTATTTGTACATCATCGTTGCATTTGGCAAATTGCCTGAGCAGGCCTGACACCCCCTCTTCTCCCGCTAACGACTCTTTTGACACCTAGGGCCTAGGCTAGGCTGGCCTAGCCTAGGTAGGTCTAGATCCTAGCCAACAGCGAAACATCACTCAGTGTTTACTGGAAACTTTTAATTTTGTATACAGTATTTGGCTAAAGTTTTTTTTTCACATTTCCTTTTTCAAATATAAAACAAGGGAACATTGTTCTCTGGTAATAAAACCATGGTCGACTAGGCCTAACTCCCCTCCGTAGGCGTACGTGTGTGCTGCGTCGTCGTAGTCGCCTTAAAAAAACGAAGTGTCTTGGCGTTGCCGTCACGCTCCATTAGTTCGTAGTAGACTGGCCGCGTAGTCAAAACGAAAAATGCCTAGTATGTCGGAGAAACAAAAAACACTCTCCGTATGAGAATGACACAACACAGATCAGCTATCAGAACATCTAAGCTTGATCAACCAGTAGCCGAACATTTCAATTTAGCTGGTCATTCCATTTCAAATTTCAGAGTGATTGCAATTGACCATAATGCCAATTGGAGCGACAAAAATCGCAAAGA
>NW_022724403.1:0-1184 GCF_011630105.1 Anneissia japonica
TATATATACATATAATATATATATTTATATATATACATATAATATATATATTTGTATATATACATATATGTATAAAATATGGTATTCCTAAAGTTTAGTTGTTTGGGGTGGGCTAAATTTTACGTATACGTGCCTTTGGTTGTCAAAGTGTTCTGCTGTCGTAAAGTGTACGCGCTTTACAATACAATAATAATGATGATAATACTTATGGTGATGTTGACAATTTATGTAATAATATAGTAATGGTATATAGTTATAATAATAAATTAATACTGTTAATAATATTTATTATTATTAGCCTATTTCTCATATTTTATAATCTATAATACAATATGCAAAAAAATTACAAAAACATTAAATGTTTATGCAAATATAATCACGTTGTTTTAATTATAATAATAAATAATAATGATATATTTTGAAAGAATTTAACGATATTACCCAAAATACCCCTGCCATTACTAGTCCAAATTAGGAGCAAAATACTGTTGTATTGGTTCACAATATTAATAGACAATTTATTTTTCGTAATAATTTACAGGTAATGATAGCACGGTCATTCGGTTATGCAATGTTTCTGCAGTGATGCCTTTACGATCAATTTCTTTTTATTACGTTTCTAATTCAAACATCATTTCCACAACTTACAGGTAGGCCTAGTCTTAAATCTCTGGTCTCTAGCTTGTTAAGATCACATGGCTTAATATGATGACAATATTGATCGCAAGGTACAGTATATAGAAATTGTATTTCATGGTTCTGTATTGTCACCTTACTCGCACTTATAATTATGTGTATGACGTGTGTGTCTATATGCATAATTGATTTAGATTTCAATTACATATCTCAAAAAAGTGTGAAAACCACACTTATCCATAATACTGTGGTCACAATGCGTCAAGTTCATAAACCAACATTGCATCAGTTTGGCAACGAACTGTCAAATGCGTTTCAACTGAGATATATTTATTCATAATTTGTTTCATATATGATATACGGTATAACATGGGCTTAATAATAATAATAGTTCATATTTATAATTTAGGCCTATGTGTGTTACTGTGTACACATACACACATTATATAATTTTGATAGCTTGTAAAAGTACATCATATAGGTTGCGTAATGATTTTGAGTTTTGAACAATATATATTATATACATATACAGTATATATATATGCCTA
>NW_022724404.1:0-1210 GCF_011630105.1 Anneissia japonica
GATTATGAAAGAGGCCTGACTTAGCCAGTAGTATGGTTGACACATTTTAAAATTACCCAAACATGCAAATGGCAGTCAAAGGTCACATGGACAATATTATTGGCCCAACCCCCGCCCCCTCCCCTCCTCCCTCGTCGGGGAGAACAACCACGATTCGTCTTGGAGAAAGAAAATATATATGTATTTTCTACATATTAGTAGACTCCAAAATCGATTAAATAATCCTTTGAAACTCCTAAATTGTCAATTTAGTCTATATATATATATATATATATATACCCTGACGCCACCACTGCTATGCGGTCGCCTTAACGAACTGGGTCATTGAGACTTTGTTGGGAGAAGGTCTCGAAACCCAGTTGGGGCACGTATTTTATTTACATATTTATTTACATAGGCCTATATTTATAGCATTACCACAAGACGCTTTAGAGTTTAGCTCTATTATATCATGATATATACACACAAATTGATATTGGCCTAATTACCGTATATTTAAAGATAAGAAAACATTTTCATGACCACAAATCAATGCGAACATAAAAGTTTCCTTGATTCTTTACACACATAATACTGTATGAAATAAATAGAAAACAAAGATTAATTGCACTTAAATATAATATATAAATGAAAGACTGAAAATAATATATACAGTAGGCCTACAATATACAAACTATCTCTGAAAAAATGTAAACATGAATTTAGTTATCGACAAAAGGTTTCCTGTATCGTGTTGCATTAATATATAAAGATAAGAAAACATTTAATTTTCATGACCACAAATCAAGGCGAACATAAAATTTGGTTTCCTTGATGCTTTACACACATAATACTGTACGAAATATATAGAAAACAAAGATTAATTGCACTTAAATATAATATATAAATGAAAGACTGAAAATAATATATACAGTAGGCCTACAATATACAAACTATCTCTGAAAAAATGTAAACATGAATTTAGTTATCTACAAAAGGTTTCCTGCATCGTGTTGCATTAATGAATTTAATAGGGTAATATAGTACATTTTCAATTACAACAAACCATTCAATGCGCTTTACAAAATAAAAAAGACAGATCGGTTCAAAATACATTAGAAATAATTAAACAAAAGCTTAAGAGTACAAACTACCGTACCAATTTGAAATATAAGATGCACAAATTAAATATTATTAAATAGGATTTGAAAGGAAGCCAAAGAAACATAAA
>NW_022724405.1:0-2118 GCF_011630105.1 Anneissia japonica
TGAAATTTTTTTGCACATGAAAGTTTAGCTGGTTTTACAGTATTAAACACTTTGATTGTCTTAAAAATGATTTTATTAAGGATGTGTTGAGTACTATTAATAAGAGTATCATCCTATAATTCAATATATATTTATATATATATAGCCTCTATAAATATATATATTTATAGAGGCTAAACAGATTGGGTTTTACGAACAATAAAGTAACAATGTAGTGCTTAGATCCACACAGTAATCCTAAACATTGTTATGTTACATGGATATTATTTCATCAGTAGCTAAGGCGAGACTTCCTTTATACCTTGTTTCGCGTACTTATTCTTCTAAAGATCATCGGAGGAGGGCAGAATAAAATATAAGATAAAATTTAGTTTTTTTATTCAGCAAACAGTCTGCCTAAAACACCCAGACGGAGGAGAAAATAAATATACAATTTTATTGGTGAATGTAAAGTAGGATGGTTAAATATTTAAAATTTATATAAATACAGTATAATCTTATATCTTTGGAGATTTCAAGGCAGTGGAGGGCATAATTAAAATTTTAAAAAACTAATTTTTTACTGCAATTTCCTTTTTTTTTTGTGGTGGTGGGTGTGCTAATTGCTCAAAAATAAAATTTTATTTTTATTTTAAAAATACCAATATTTGCAGTAGGTGGGTTCGATAAACAAGGTATAAAAAAGTCTCGCCCGAACATTTGGTTTTTAGAATCTATTAACTTACCGATTTTGACAATCTTGAGCTTTTGAAACTTCTTAGTACTTTTTGATCCAGTTAAGATGAAGTCAGGAAACAAAGTTGTTAAGAATAGATTTAAATGTTGTTAAACAAGTTTCAAGGCTTGAAAATACTGTAAAATATAATATAAATATGTTAAGTGAATTATCATGTAAATAAAACAAACGATTATATAATAGCACCAAATTCCATCACCTGAAGAAGTTGATGTATTTTGAAATTTTTGTTCTGTGATAAGTTTAAATGAGGTGTTTTGTGCAAGTTTAAATAATGTTAAGGTGACTCTCAGGCTGCACATCACAAATTCAGCACACTACTGTACAGCTGTCTCTTATACACATCTAGATGTGTATAAGAGACAGAATTACAGCATTACAACTAATGTAAAACAAGACCAATTAAAATTTTAAAAAATTAAGTAAAAACAAAAAAATAACAAACATTATGCTTTAACTAAAAAAGTCATTAGCATAAGACAACAATGTAGTATTACTATTATATCACTGAATTATGAAATCTAATCATCTAATCATTTAATACCATTGACCAATAAAGTATTCACTTATTATTATTGTTTTCACAACAAAACTCACCAATTGTTTGCACAAGACCATCTTCAAGAACCGATCAAAATAATTATGCCTCCTCCTTAGAAAGTACTGGTATGTTGGCAGGTAGCACATACTGCAGCTCAGGACTGGTGATCTGATAATGCATATTGAATTTTAAGTTTACGTGTCCATCTTCACCAATACTTACAGTAGCTCCATTAATAACGGCCTATGGATGCCATGTTTTTTTTTTGGTTTTTTTTTTTTACTCCTGACAAAAACACAACATAAAGAAGAAATAAAGAAAATGTTTTTAAAACTTTACAATTAAGATCGACAATATACAGTAGGCAGCACAAAGATGTAGGCCTATACTGATATTAAATAAGGAAGTGGATATATTTATGTCATCGTGATCAAATCAGTAAACGATATATTTACGTAAATGAAACGACGCATGTGCAGTCATACTTTAACAACTAGCATTTTCAGCACTCGATATTAGCGTGGTCTCCCAAGCCGCGGTGATTCCCCCAAGTTCAGCATGGCACTAATTAATTTATAATTTTGTTTTTTATTTTTTTATTAAACGTAATTTAATTTTCTACAATAGCACAGTATGTAGTTTAATCACTAAATAAAATATTAAATCAAGTGTTAAATTTCCAAATAAAACTGATACTGTATCATGAGCTGGAAATGTTATGTTCATCTTACTCAATCATTTGTTCTGTATCCATACTTCGTAGACACATGCACATCATGCCAATGTTGCTTTGTTAGTGAACAGACTACTTGGAAAAATATGTTTGAATAAAACATTAAAA
>NW_022724405.1:2192-2812 GCF_011630105.1 Anneissia japonica
ATATCGTACAGAAAATACACGATTATTCGTTGTTTACTTCTTGCTTCACATAGCGTACAGTACTTTGTAGCGTGAATCATGTGCTCACCAAACATGGTCTTCCTGTATGTTCTTCGTGATTGATTGGGGCTCGATGCTCGACCCATCTGAAGACTACTGTATATGACAATGTTGTTTTTGTTAGTGACGACGTGGGTAAATTTGTTTGAAGGAAAACATTAGGGTGTTATACATATAACATATAACAATACTGGTAGGCCTAGAAGAATATCGTCTTCATTCTTGGTAATTAAGTTTTAGCAAGGAAACCTTGCATAGGCCTAGGCCTTGTATTTAGGTCGTGTGTTCATTTAACAGATGATTGAGTAAGATGAACATAACATTTCCAGCTCATAATACAGTACAGTATCACTTTTATTTGAAAATTTAACACAATGATTTAATTTAGTGTTTAAACTACATAGTGTGCTGTTGTAGAAAATTAAATTACATTTTAATAAAAAAATAAAAAACAAAATTATAAATTAATTTAAAGTGCCATGCTGAACTTGGGGGAATCACCGCGGCCATGGGAGGCCACGCTAATATCGAGTGCTGAAAATGCAGGTTTGTTAAAGTAT
>NW_022724405.1:2892-3182 GCF_011630105.1 Anneissia japonica
AAAGTGTAGTATTTTATGCTTGAGAAACAGAAAACAGCTTTGAATTGTAATGCACTCCATCATGTTGGAATTCAATATTTTGACAATGACATTATGTTCTGTTCTGGTGTATATGTGGACTCATATACGGACAGCCTAGGCCCCCTAGGCTTGGGGTGGGAAGGGCTTGCCAGCCAGGTCCCCTATACTAAACTTCCATCACAAAGTCTAGGCTAGGCCTAGCTATATACACAATGACATTAGTTAGGTAGACAGGGCCTATCCTATACACCGGCGAAAAATATAAGACA
>NW_022724406.1:0-1017 GCF_011630105.1 Anneissia japonica
TATTTTGAGAAAAATTATCAAATTTCAAAGGGATTTCTGGAACCAGCATCGTGGGAAAGCAGAACAGTTTATCATCAAGTTTAACTTCGAGCTTTGGACAACTTTCTGAAACATTCTTCTTTTGCTGTTTACACGTCACGTGCAGATTTTAAGACCTTTGCGCGAAGAAACTGTTCAGCAGATTCGTTCATTTCGAACATTCCAGAACCAACCATACGCGAATACGTCGTATGATCTGACCCTGTATTTGACCCCAGAACATTGACATTAATTAACATTTTGCCAACTTCGTTGTCGCGGTAAGTGCGAAACACAAGCCTGCCTGTTAAGTCAAGCCTGCCTGTGAAGATTACTCGCCGTTGACTTTGCCCGAACTTAATACGAACTCGTTGTTTGAACATACCTAACCTAGGTCTAACGTATATTGCTATTTTTGTGTACAATTTTAGCTTATATTTATCTTATGTGAGTATCTTACATATTTATCTAGGCCTATCGTATTATTATTATTTTGCATGTCAAATTTTAGTGTCTTTTAAAACCTTAGTTTATTGATGCATTGATTGATTGATATATGTTTACCCCTGCTTGCTTATCCGATATACTGTCATATCTAGCTAAATAAACACGCCTTAGGCTAATATTATTTAGGTAGTATAATAGTTTATCCACATATTTAGACCAAAAATAATATTTAAAAGAATTTAGAGTCCCGTGTAGATCATTCTACACTGAATATAAACAAACAATAATACGCTATTTTCGTAAGTAATCTAGCGAAACATGGCGACCGGAGGAGGAGAAAACGTTCCTCTAACTTGTGCTAAAACTTCTGGAGCTAAGAGTAAGACTAAGAAAAACACTGTAATGTCTCAGGAACTTGTAACATCAGATGTTAGTTTCCAAATAAGTCAAGATCAACTATCTTTAGGTCCTGTTGTTAATGAACAACCAGCAATGGTGAATAGCCCATCACAGATAGTAGTTAATAATCCATCATCTATGAATGCATTTAGC
>NW_022724407.1:0-193 GCF_011630105.1 Anneissia japonica
TTTCTTTTTTTAGACCTATGTCATTACATGCCTTCTAGGCGTAGCTGTTTGTATTGTCTTACTATTGTAACAGTGAATGTTCACTTCGGGAACGATGAATGATAGATCAGGGATAATATCTGTAAAACTGGTTCCAGCCTCAGATTGATAAAGCAATAATGAGGTTGAATATGTAAAATAGCTGTCGGCTCTC
>NW_022724407.1:200-1594 GCF_011630105.1 Anneissia japonica
CTCACTGCTACATCAGCCTTGATCCGTATAGTGTAATATAAATATCAGGTACGTCAACTGGTTCAATGTACAAGGGCTAGCTAGGCTTAGGGTTCAGCCTAATCTTCCGGAACGAATATTTTGTAACTCAAATTCACACTACAGCAACTCCGTCAACATAGATAAACAAGACAGGACATCAGAAGAGGACGTAAAACAAAATATAACTGATTGGTAGATGATTTATTGATAAAATCATAAGGAGCTAGACAACACGTCTAGTCCCAAACAAAACGTAAACAACCACTCTTTTTAAAACTGTATCAAACACAACTGTAACCGGATGTTCGATTACAAAGAACTCTACAATAATTTTCATTGGATAATGTAATAAACAATATGATTATTGGCTAAATTAATATTCTACAGTACGCGCCTCACGTACAATTGGTTGTGACAAGCGTACATATACGCACGGAAATATAGAATAAATAATGTCGATGTTACATTATGTTCATTGCAAAGATAAAGTCCAGTGTGAATAAAAAATGGGTAGAGTGATTAAAGAGTCACTGGTTGTGTTTGAAAGTTTGCACAGCTAATATGGAAAGAAGATAGAAGAGAAATTTAAGGAACATAACACCAAAGGAGTATGGAGTGGCCTGAAAGCAGTTACAGGAATCAGCACTTAAGCAAACACTTAAGATGAACTCTAACTTAGACTTAAATAATATGAATACTTTCTTCGCCAGATTTGATTCTGACTGTAAGGAACGTTCAAAGTAAATTGTGTGATTTTAATATAGATTTTGATGCTAGAACTGTTAGAAATTGTCTAAAAAATGTTAAAACTTGTAAAGCGACAGGACCTGATAAGCTATCAGCTAAATTAATTAAGTTGTGTGCAAATGAACTATGCGATGTATTTTTTAGGTTATATAAATGGTCCCTCGAATCGCACACGGTACCTACATGGAAAACATCCTTTATAACGCCACTACCTAAAAAACAGAAACCCAGTATAAATAAGGATTACATGCCCATTGCCCTGACCTCAATACCAAGAAAGTGCTTGGAGTCTATTGTAAAACATGCCTTGTTAAAAGAATGTAACAACAAACTAGACTGCTACCAATTTGCTTATAGGAACAAGAAAGGTGCTAGTGATGTTATAAACACTTCTCCATGGTATCTACACTCATCTTGAAAAATCGAAATCCTATGCCCGTTCTACATTCTTCGACTTTTCTTCAGCTTTTAACACAATTCAACCTCACATCCTTCTGAAAAAAACTCTCAACTCTAAATATCAACCCCCACCTTATCCTATGGATTGGAGATGGAGAGTTTATCACAAACAGACCTCAAATGGTTAGATTAGGAAAGCTGTTTTCAAACATGCTGTTCACAAATAC
>NW_022724408.1:0-512 GCF_011630105.1 Anneissia japonica
ACTGGTACTATATATACAGTATATATATACTATACATATACATATACATGCATATATATATATGTATATAAATATATATATGTATATATATATATATACATATATATATGTATATGTATATATAGTTTAATTCATAGTTTATTGATATTTACAAGGTACCATTCCATTAGATAGAAAGTTTAGTGGCTAATTTACAGTAATAACAACGTGGGGCAACATAAAATTATATATTTACAGTTTAATGGTCTATGTCTATATAAATAGATAGGCCTACTGAAAATCTGATAAGTACCACTGAGAACATCTTTCATCAAAGCATAAACAAATAATGAAACAGTCCTAACTAACAATTTAACCGTTTGTTTGCATTTATACTGTATATATAGTATATAAGGAAAATCAGAGTTGCTGCATGAGCAAATTGTATATATAAAATAAAACACGTAGGTGGTAAAAATTTGCCTCAACATTATTGAGAAAATATAGACGAGATATTTCGGGCGTCTCCCTTT
>NW_022724409.1:0-2261 GCF_011630105.1 Anneissia japonica
AGATTACACTTACAGTTTCATGAAAAATGATTGATGTCTCTAATCCAGGCATTACGTCTAGAAGAAGGCGACAGGTTACAATATTTAAATCCTTGTCTTGAGATTGAATATAAGTCTTTACAAGCTGTCAAAAAAACATTTAATTACTCAATTAATCAAATTACCAAAAGAATTTCAAACGATGATCCCCTCCGACTAAAATGAATAATAAAAAATAAATAAATAAATAACTAATAAAAAAAATCACAAAAAACAACAGTAAACATCCTTAATAATGGTAAAAAGTATAATAAATAATAACAATTAGTTATCAATGGCCTATAGATGGGTGCAGAGTACAATATATTTTTCGTTTTCTAATATAAACGAATAAATAAATAATAAATATTTTCTTCAAACCTTATCCATGAACTGGTCATTTTCAAAGATAATTCTGAGAAGATGTCCTAAGCTGCAGTCCCTATCGGCACGAGCTGGGTGGCGGTCATCAAAAGGGTCAGGATCCTGCTTCATATAGTTCTCAACTTCAACTTCTATCATCTCACACATCCTAACAAGCGCGAGAAATAATTGATTCTTAATGTAATTATATGTGACAACTGTAATTTCCCGAAATATGGGATATTGTCATAACCATGAAAGAAATCAGTTATTTGTCAAGGAAAACCGTCTAGCACATTACACTACCATTGTCACTTGAAAGGAAAAGGAAAAAGCAAACTGCAGCTTAGCTATGCAAGCAACACAACTGCAAACTCAGGCCTGAAATGGCAATACATCCTGGTGAAAATTGGGCCTATAAATCATTTTTGGCATTTTTGAATATAAGTGCCAATTACACAGTCATTTTTTTCAAAATTAGGCACTAGCGTATCTCTCAATACTTGTTACTGGCAAAATGAATTTCCTTGCAGTTATGAAGCACTTTGTTTTCTCTGGTCATTGGGTCCAGGTGCTTAAGTATTGTTGCCATATCGGCACAGTAGCAGGCAACCCTACCAAGTACTCATTTATACTCCTGGGTGAAGAGAATCAAAGCAAACAAAGTGCCTTGCTCAAGGACAGAAGACTGTAATAAGGCATGTGCAGCGTCCCTTCGGGCAAAAATTAGGCCTAGAACTATGTCCACGAATTTCGGAAAATATGGGCTAATTTCCGCTTATATTTTGACAAAAAATTAGGCCATGACCTAATCTTAATATATAACCAATGTATTATGCAGTGGTAAAAATTCTGTACATGTACTTTCCTAGTGATTTTTTTCTGCACAAATTTGAACTAATTTAAAATACTTTACAGTATGGTCATGAAGCAAGACTTAAATAATTTTTAAATACATGCTTCCCTCCACTTAAAGACCACTTGTGGGACCGGGGGATCCATGGTCTTTAGCAGCTTTGGTCTCTAATTATAATTGTAAAGATAAAAGGCATTTGGTTATATGGGAACACAGAAATGTGGTCTTTAATTGGAGATGGTCCTTAATTGGAGGGAGACCTGTATTACAAATTTAAGAAACTAATTACATACTTAGTAAGCAATGGAATCGGTGATGTTGCTGAACCTAGTTGCTGCTGCCATTCACCCATCAATGATGTGAATTCAGCTTTCACCTTCTTCCTTCCTTCCTCCTCATCCTCCATACTTGGTCACTGAAACTAAAACAAGTAATAAAATTGAAAATGAGATATCATTACAAGCATTAAATTTAGGCCAAGTTAATAAAAAAAGTAGTTTCTCATCTTAATATTTTGAAAAAAAGGGGAAAGATGGGACTCTGATATGGCAAATCCAATTTGGTCGATGGGAAACAGCTCCTACTTTCTCATTTTTACCAATTAAGCACATTGAAAGCAAATGAAAGCAGCACTAGACAGGGGCTGTATGGACCAGTATTAGTACACCAGGGTAGCCTTACTAACCCATGCCATTTGACCCACCTACTGTCTAGCTAGGCTACACAGGCTAAAGAGGCCGTCAAAACAAGGCTAACGCCAGGAGTCTGAGAAGCAGGGTTTCCTCAAATCTGCCTTTAGGCCACGGGAATGAAAGTTGTAGGTTTGCGTCCACCGCCCGCATGCCTAGATTATTTTGAAAAGTTCATTATTTAAAAAAAATATATACTTCGTTTTAAAAAACGAAAAAGAAGTCGTAAAGAGACAGAAAAACGATCTATTAATCACTGATCACTCGTCGCGAACACCGAGCGAAGGCAGGCCTGGCCACATCGCACCATGATCGCCGATCACTGCTGAGGTCAT
>NW_022724410.1:0-557 GCF_011630105.1 Anneissia japonica
TCAAAATTTCAAAATGCTCAATATCACTTTTAGAATAAATTAGAGCACGTCTTAGGCCATTTTGAACATTTCATATTTTTTTGAAATTTTCCACTACGCGCGCACATTTGTACGTGCGCAGCACGTACGGAAGCTATAAATTACGTTATTTTACATATTTTGGGTTCCTGACATTGTTTTCACAAATTTCCATTCTTTTCGGTCTCTTTTGGTCAATAGCAATACCGTACGTGCGCATCAAACATAGGTATCTTTGCGCGTATTTTGCCGCTATAAAGTGAAATTATGCTAAAATCAGACCTATTTTTAATCAGTTATAGCTCCTTAGGTTACATGGTGACCCCCAATTTTTATTACATATTCTGAAAGCACATAAGTTGTAAATATGATTTTATAGATCATAATGGCTGATCGGACATTGTGACGTCATCATATTGGCATCTGAATTCAAAGAAAGTGAATTAAAGCTATGACGTCATTTTTTAAAATACACATTTGAGCGTATCTCGCTTATCCTTGATCAATCGTCTTCCAACTTTCAGTATGTTATAGCTGAG
>NW_022724411.1:0-2544 GCF_011630105.1 Anneissia japonica
CAGTATGTATATATATATATAAATATATATATTTATTAAAATATATATTGAGAGCTTCTGCTCTTCAAAGTGTATTATAAAAGAGGTCTTATATAAATTATATTGTATACTATTATTATTGTTGTTGTTGTTGTTGTTGTTGTTACTATTATTGTGTTGTTAATTAACATTTTTTTACATTTCACAGTTTACTGACATTCTCGTTTGTATGTCATTTTAGGATGGATGTTTGGTGATCCTCACTTACAGACACTGGATGGGGTAGAGTTCACATTTAATGGATTAGGAGAGTACATCCTCGTTGATGTAGACGATCAATTTATCATTGTTCAGGGTAGAACTGAGAAGTTTCAAGACTTCAATGCCACAATCTTTACAGCATTTGTTGCACAACACGACGGATCTACCAAGGTTGTTGTTGTTGTTGTTGTTGTTGTTGTTGTTGTTGTTGTTGTTGTTGTTGCTGTTGCTGCTGCTGCTGCTGCTGTTGTTGTTAGTAATATTATTTTTATTATATTATTATTACTTAATTTTAAATATTATAATTATATTATTATTATTATCATCATCATTATTATAATATACTACTACTGTTACTATTATTATTAATATTATTATTAATATTATTATTGTTATTAGTATTATTATATTATAAAAATAAACTGTATATTGTATAAGTGTCAGTTATGTCAGGTCTAGAAATTATTATTATTATTAATATTATTATTATTATTATTATTATTATTATTATTATTATTATATTATAAAAATAACCTGTATATTGTATAAGCGTCAATTATGTCGGGTCTAGAAATGTTTTATCTCCAAACATTCCATATGATACATTTGGACAGACTGGTTCCATATACACTGTTAAAAAAAAATACAATAGTAACGTTAGTTACCCATCTTTAATTAATTATTACCTTATTTCAATATAATAATATGTCTTTGATTTATTTCAGTTTCAAATATCATTGAAGGAAAATAATACTTTTGACATTCTTCTCAATGAGACGGACACGATTAATCGAACAGTACTCAGTGTCGGTAAGATAATGGTGACGTTTAATAATACTTGTATGTCTTAAAAGATGACCAAAACTTAAAATTACCTTACCTATTAAAATACCTATCAATAGCTGCGATTCATTTACTTTATACATATCATTTATACCAGGGAACAGTGTAATTTCACTGTTTCCTGATTTATACAGCTCCACAGCTAATTAAACACCTAATCACGGATATCTCGCCAATTAAAAGATAGCGTATACTCCTTGTGGTCGGTCTACAGTCAACCGCCGGAGAAATTAACCTCCTCGCTCAGTCTAGGATTTAGAAAAGGATGTTTTGTGTAGTAATAACTTCTAGTTAAAATAAAAGAACAGTGGAAAAAAAAAATCGGACAAATAGAAGGGAAGCTATAGTAAAAAGCAAATGAAATAACAATTTTGTTCAGAGATTAATGCTTGTTCATGACTAAAGTAACTTACTTTATTTACTTTAATTAATTTACTATTGTGTTTTAATTTTGAACAAAAAGTGAATACATCCTCTGGCTACACCACTGGCTCTTTGTTAACGCTTGACGACATAATGTCATTTTTTCGCCTAGTAGGCTAATATGGTCTCTATGAAATCGCGTCAACAACAAACGGTCAATAAATGTGCTTGTGGTTATAGGATTTGAAACCAGTCTCTGAAATGGGATAAAAGCAAATTCCATCCAGCTATTACATAATATGGTTACCATGCACACATTGTTAATTTAATTCGTGGATTCTAATGTTAAGTGCAACGTTTGTTGTTACAATATAAAAAGGCTTTCATTCAAGACCTATTAAATTATATATAACACATACAGTCATTTGCATAACAACTCAGGGGCTGGGATTAAAAGACCATGAGCTTTTATCATGAGTTATTTTAAATTCATCTACTTTTGTTTTTTTCAGATTTAACACAACTTTCAGTATATAAACTGATACAGATTGTTGTATCAGAATATACGTTGTCAGCATTCAACAACACATACAAAGTAAAAACTTACTACCATCGTGGCAACTTCATGAGAATTGTTGTAATCTCTCTATTGCTGCAACTAACATTAAAAGTATACTTGAAAAAAAAATGTGTGTATGATAGCAAATAGCAATTGATTTCGTCTAAAGACTTTCATTATGTTTTTACTTTTTAGGTCCCTATATCCCACCAGAAGATCCAGGTTTTTCTGTGAAGCTAGTATCAAGTAATACTAGTGAGAGTGTAGTAGCACTGTGGTCATCTGGGTTCGCCATATCAGTAACACCATCCCTCGACATGTTTAACATATTAGTTTCCATTCCAGAATCGTTCAAGAATAAAACAAAAGGTTTATTGGGTAAGTATATTCTACTCCGTTGTGTATGTATTTTTTATATTATTATATCACTAAAATACTGAAAGTCTGATTATAAAATATGAATATTATTTATTGCCATTGCAGGAATTTGGAACGGCGATAAGAGTGATGATTTTTCCTTTCCAAATGGTACAATATTG
>NW_022724412.1:0-1164 GCF_011630105.1 Anneissia japonica
ACGAGCAGCGATGTTCATCAATAGCTGCAGCTTTCTAATTGATGTTAATGGTATTCCGTAAAGGGCTCCATTACAATAATCCAATCTTGATGTAACCAATGCATGTACAAGTTTTGATGTAGCATCTTCATTTAAAAAACGCCTGACTGCCTTGATGTTGCGGAGATGGAAGGATACTACTCTGCATGCGTTTGTAATATGTCTAATCATGGATAGTGTGGAGTCAAACGTTACACCGATATGTCGCACCTCAGAAGATGGAATGATGTAGGTGTCTCCCACGCGGATGTTTTCAATGATGGGTACATTTAGACGGCGTTTAGGCTTTATATACAGCACTTCTGTCTTGTCCAATATTGTTTCTTTAATAGAGTGCAATGTTAATGACCAAATATTCCTTTTTTAAATATTGAGTTTTCTATTGGATGCACAAGATAGAATATTATTTTGATGTTACCAACTTAAAAATCAGGGTGTAGGCTGTCCGGATAAATTAGAATCCTACATCAAAATACACAAAACAAGAAATCTCCATGGTTAATGGTCAAAATTGACAAGATTTTATTAACACAAAGTAACACATGGCATCCAATGCCCATTCTAAGGATGGTAAAAAATTCTGGTTTGATGTTAAGTTTATTGCTCAAAAGGTGTCAAAATATCAATTTAGATTTTTTTTATTTTTTATTTTGACTACTGTAGTAGTTTTGATATAATAAAAAATAAAAGTGTCCCCTTTAATAGGGGTGAAACTTTATTTCCAAATTGACTGGAAATTGAGCAAGAATATTGCAAAAATAGTTTGCTAATTTGCTTCAAAAGATACTGGGCCCAAGTATGTTTCGAGAAATGTTATGCCTTAGGCCCTGTATCTCTCTAAACATTTAAAAGTAATTCCATCTGACACTGAATTTTCTCTAGTTAAGGGAACTTAAAACAGATTGGCTGGTATCACTTTTAAGATTTTAAGGTATTAATATCCTGAATCAAGATACACACAATAGGCACATTCTGTGAGGTTTGTTTACAGCCGGTCATGCGACGTACAGTGGGTATAGCTAAGGGAATGGTAATGTTATGGTTGCGAAAACAACTGCCCATCATTAACGTGAGAAATAACTGGCAAGAAACGGCACTACAAATGTTCAAAAGATTGTTCATTTA
>NW_022724413.1:0-504 GCF_011630105.1 Anneissia japonica
AATACCATGTATAGACTTTAGAAACACTTTATTGGAGAAAACCAATACTTCAACATATCCTCAGGTCTTTATCACGGTACATGAAAAAACTAGCAAAAAGTGGTTATGTGTGTCCACTTTTGCTAGTAATAAACAATGCAGATTATAATGAGAGTAATTAAAATCGGGTATACATTAATTGTAATAAACAGTTTGTAATGAGAACAAAGATTAATAGTCGTTCCCACATTATGCCGACAGTATAATAAACAGACTATAGTATATTGACCAAAATTCTAAACAAAAACCGGACTTTATACTTTAATTATATTACATATATGAGGCATGTTGTGGCAAAATGGCTAAGTTGTAGCAAAAATTGAAATTCAAGTTATTGGTATTTTCAGATATCTAAGTATGTGATCTTCAAAATGAGGGGTCATTCATTGAAATTGGACCATTCAAGGCTTAGTTATTGGAAAGTGAAAGTACAGTCCTCTTTGAATCAAGATAAACATGATTTTG
>NW_022724414.1:0-857 GCF_011630105.1 Anneissia japonica
GACCTCACCGATCAACAGTGCATTAAGGGTCAGTTAGAGAACAGACTTCAAGTTTGTTCAAAAGACGCTATCGAAGTAATTTATGCCCGTCACTTTGTTACTGTAAACACAACTTGCAAGAAGAACAACAATCAAGATTTTACACCTTACGCATATTGCTTGGGTATAAACCAAGATGGTATACCAAATGAGTTTACTTCGACTATCAACCAACTTCCTATCAGCTGGAAGGAGGAACAGATGAAAGACCCAATCCTTTTGACGGTACGGAACGGAGTATCCTCTGGGAGGAAGCCCGTCCCAACTATGAATGACGGTAAAGAACTGCGACAAATATTACGAGAATTCCATAGATTTAAATTTCATGATGGCGTATTATATAGGACCGTGGTACGACCTGACAATACACGTGTAAAACAGCTTGTACTACCTGCTGATTATAGACAGAAGTCCATTGAAATGCTACACAACGACTTAGGACATCTTGGGGTCGAGCGAACGATAGCATTAGCAAGAGAACGTTTCTATTGGCCGAAGATGGCAGCCGACATTGAAGCTTGGGTCAGACACTGTGTTAGGTGTTTGGCAAGGAAAGCCCTTCCTTAGAAGTCAGCTCCTCTCCACAACATCAAGACCAATGGACCATTGGAACTCGTGTGCATGGATTTCTTATCATTAGAGCCGGACTCTAGTGGTAAGAAATCTATCTTAGTTATTACAGATCACTTCATTCGCTACGCACAAGCGTTCCCCACACGAGACCAGACTGCTGGAACAGTTGCTAAGGTACTATGGGAGCAGTATTTTAAACACTATGGACTTCCAAAACGTCTACACTCAGATCAAGGACCTGAATT
>NW_022724415.1:0-608 GCF_011630105.1 Anneissia japonica
ACCATCTCCAGATGAATAAATAGAATCTAGTGACACAGTACCAGAATTGTCCGTAGCATTTGGGGTAAACCATGTAACATTTGTATAGAAAGACATTTGAGTAGTGTTTACAAATATGTCACTTGGACATCCTGTAATGGCCGGATCTTCGTTATCTACGATGGTAATAAATAAAATCGTAAACAATTGTAAATATTTGATATTAAGATAACAAGAACAATGAGTACAATCTAAATGAAAGAGGTTATTCTAATTAAGTTCAGCAAATAATATTACCTGTGACTAAAATAACAAATATGCAGCTATCATTGTTTCCAAATACATCAGTTATAATATACTCCAGTGTAGTTATTCCAATTGAGAATTTCTCTCCAGTTTGATTGAAGCTTGTACCAGATCCTGTTACTCTGACATCATATAGAGTATCTGTGTTGTCCCTGTAAATGACTGTCCAATTAACAAAAGTGGTAGGCAGTCCAGGATCAGTTGTTACAATGACATCATTTGGACAAACTATTTCTGGGTTTTCATCATCTAAATAACAAAATGAAAATGAAAATCAAGATATTAGAAGGAATTTTTCATTCTAAATGAATTCATGATTATTC
>NW_022724416.1:0-1042 GCF_011630105.1 Anneissia japonica
TTTCAGATCCCTGCCAAAAGTGGTCTGGAATTGGATGGTGCACTGTATTCTTGTGTTAATTACCGTTGGCACCTATATTCAACCATTTAATGTAAGCGAATATTTTTACGACGTCCGCTTGGTGGACCCAATTTTCAATCCCGTACCACCCTGGGCCCGTACCTTATAAATCATAACAACACACATTCACAAAACATCCAAGTGACGTCAAATTGGCAGTGCTAACTAATGACGAAAATTGACAATATCTGCTTATGTTAAAACTTACATATATCACAACATGGCATGATTAAACATTCATGTAGAACAATTACACCACACTTTTCTTTACTCAGAAATCCAAGCATAAACGCCAACAATGAGAGATAGGCCAATATTCTAGAAAATCCAGAACACCGTTTGTAGAGTGCTGTTCTACTAACTCAGCTAAAAATTACCATAAGAAAAGAACTGTTTGATGCGGAGCACAATAAACCATAAGTTCCATTATATAAAGGGGTCATGACTAACAATAAGTCTAGGAAAAAAGCAAAATAAAGCACCCTAACAATTGGACTGACGTGACATTACCTTCAACGCTTTGAGTTGAAGTTCATGAATACAGTTGAAGTTCGAGTATGAATACATCAGGTCGAAGTGTTTTCCAGTGCAGCTTGGTTTTTATTGTAACTACACAACAAAGTGGGCGGCTGATTATTTCTGACTGAAATATTTCGCATTTTTTTTATCAACAAATTTAAAGCCAACGCTGGATGTAGCAATGTTTACAAACATTGGCCTACTTAATTAGAGTACTGTAGGTCCTAGAAAAAAAAACATAAAAACATGATTTCTTTTTTCAGACTAATTGTAGGTAATATAACATCGTATGGGTGCTCAATATATAAGTTAAAAGTAGGTCCATGTTCTGAACTTTCTTGTGTCGGTAATTTATTTTATTGTGTGCGAGTGGTTGCTCCGAAATTTGCCGGCAGGGGTCCAACAAGTCTGCCGACAGAGGTCCGGGCCGGGAACACACTGCATATGGGTTCCAATTGGGGGT
>NW_022724417.1:0-1465 GCF_011630105.1 Anneissia japonica
TGACTGTGATCATCATTCATAGGACAAAGATAATTTACTGTAGAAATAGAAACCTCTTTACCTTTGTATAGGCCTAATAGGGTGCATTCACATCGAATCCAAAAATTTGTAAAAAAAGTTTTCTCTTTGCTTCAATAGCGCCCACTATTGGTAATTGTTCATCATTTACGAAATGTTCGCGGAATGGCGGATTTCTTAAAAAAAGTCTTCCCTAATGTCGTCAAGATTGATAATTCAAATGATTTAAAATGTTCAGCTGCTCAGATTTATGATGCTAAAGAAGTATTTGGTATAAATAATGTTAATGCAAGTGACCGATGCCTTATAATAGGTGAAACAGAAAGGTGATTGACGCTAATGCCTAGGCCTAGAGTAGACTAGTTTATAGGCTAGTACTAGTAGGCCTCGTCCCTGCCCCTAGGCTAGGCTTAAGGTCTAGGCATGAGGCCAAGGCCCTAGGCTACACCACCAGGGCCTCTAGTAAGGCTAGGCTAGTCCTGGCCCAACCAAGCCTAGTCTAGCCTAACTAGGCCTAGTACTTCTAGTAGTTAGTAGTATGTAGCTGCGTAGCATGAATTTGATCCAACTCGGCCACAAGTCAACTCGGCCACAAAAAGTTTGGCTACAGTCAACTCGGCTGCAAGTCAACTTGGCCACAAGTCATTTACTGGTACTACACTTTGAAGGAGTAATTCATATATATAATATAATATATAATTCAAGTATAAAATACTAATACTTTAAGTATTACTATACTTATTGTTATTATTGCTGTTATTATTGTTGTCATTGTTGTTATTATTATTGTTGTTTTTATTACCGTTAGTTTTAATATTAATTATTAGTCTTAGCATTAACATTATATATTTTTCAAATTTTTGCTGATATTTTTATTACAGTACCATATAAATAAATAAATAATTTTCGATTTATTATTATTATTATTATTATTTATTAGTCTTAGTATTATTATTTTATAATAGTAATTTAAAAAGTTATTGTTATTGGTGTTTTATTGGTATTTTTCTCATATTATTAATAATGTTGTTGTCACCTTTATTATCAATATTATTACCCTATTATTACTAAGTAGGCCTAGTATTATAAGTATCATTATTATAATTATTACTAATTAGTATTACTATTATTATAAAACTAAACATTATCTTTAATTTATTATTGTTGTATTATTGCTATTATCACCTCCAATATCGTTATTATCACTAATTAGTTATTAAAATTGATATTTAAATATCATTATTATTACCATACTAGTATTATTACTATTAGTATTGTTAAAATAAATATTACTATTAATGTTGTTGTGTTGTTGTTATCACCTTTATTATCATCATAATGACTAAGTAGTATTATTAAAGTAAATATTACTAATTTATTGTTGTTATTGTTGTTTAATATTATTGTTGAAGTAGAATGTTGTGAGTAAACAGAAGACGAACACATT
>NW_022724418.1:0-6498 GCF_011630105.1 Anneissia japonica
TAGCATATATATAAAAATATTATATATAGATAAATAAATAATAATAATAATACTTGCAATGATAATGGTATTACTGATAAACATAACGAAAATGATATAACAATAATTGATGATGATATTGAGAATGATGACGATAGTGACTATGATGATGACTGATAATGATGTATGGCGATACGATAATGGTGATAAGTATTAGATGATTGATGATGGTTATAATGCTATTGATAACAATGTTGTAATAATATTGAGTTTTATTATTATTTAAAAAATTCTGTAATGATAATAAGATTTTGATGATGGTAGTGGCGATGGTGGTGATGGTGAAGAGCGGGGAGTGATATAGCCTGGGTTCCAGGCCCTAATTTTAGGTTACTCACTCTTTATTGCACTTAGTGTGCGCCATACCTAATTTAATTGGCGTCCCATACTCGATTTCTTTTTCTTATTCCGTCTATCTCCCATAGAGATATAATAAGAATACTAGAGCGCTAACCGCAATGTATTCGATGTTCGAAATACGCAGAGCTGTGTGTGTACCATACAAGATGGCTGCCATATATTCAGCCAATCAAATTTCGCCTGAGCACTATCATTTTCAATGGCGCCCTCAATTTACACAGAAGGTTCAGGACAGCTATGTTTGAAACTCGAGCGTTGCGGTGTTTGGGTGTAATGCACACGATTTTAATTTTCATTCCTTGGTACTTTTTTTTTAATAGGATGCTCCACTTGGCCTCGTTTTGGCTACGACAGTTTAATAATTTGTCATTATCAATACTAATTATCATTAATGAAATAATATTCAGTCAGAGGACTTATTTATGGTAATATGCATACTAAGCCTGAAGGTGGCGCTTTCCTACGGCAGCCATCTTGGATGGTACACACACACAACTCTGCATTGTTCCGCCATCTTGTCAGCACTCTAGTTGTTTAATAGCTCTATGTCTATCTCTAAATTAACTTTCTCGTTGGTGGCGCTGTCCAGAATGAGAAAAATAATAAAAAATAAGAGACTTGTGGCAAGTCTAGGAGTGATACTGATGATTAAGATGATTATTATGGTGAAAACGATGGTTGTGATGATAATGATCTTTGGAAGGATGATAATAATGATGATTATTAGGGCTATATTTACTGCATATAGTTGTAAATATTATCTCACGAACGGTATTTTCATCCTTTTCCCTAGCTGGAATTGTGATTTTTGGCTTAAGTAGCGTGGTCAACGCTGCCCTCAACATCTACACCGTTTACAATTGTACTCCTATTTCGCCAACATCTAACAAAGCTCCTTATCTAGTTCCCGCCAATTCATTGTTCATCGTCTTCGCCTTTGCGCAGATGGCGTACATAATCAACTTCAGTGATGTTTATGTTCAACGTGGTTTTATCATTAGACGGTTTGTATTTTAACATTTTGGCATTGTAATAACAACTCATGCTAACCAGATCTACCTGTTGCTAAACCTCTACTATAATATATTGATCTCCTACGTACACGATACTACATTATATTTTCCTGAAAAGTTTCCAGAGGGCGGCTCCCCCAACAAGGTGGAACCTATGAGGCCTAGTGGACCCGGGCTCCAACTTTTTGGCAGAATATATGGAGATTGTTGTATGATCGGAAAGAAAAGCAAGAAAAAAAAAAGACGAAGAAGGAGGAAAGGGAGGGGATAAATGACAGTGTTTATGATCCAGTCACCGACAGAGTTAAACTTTCTCAAAATTCACATTGGCGAATCTGGGGCCGGGAGGGGTCAGGGGTCCTGACTTCCCCCTCCATTTGGCTAAACAAGTTAACACCATTCATTCAATATATCGTGCCCAGTGCCTTCTTCATCTCTTTCCCAAAACATAACATGTATCTTTACTTCATTTCAATGTTGATATTAACATATCATTGAACGTCCAGTACACCATATGTAAAAATATGGTGTTTGAGGTAACAGCACTGGTTGGTTGTCTCGAATGTTGATATTAAGAGCTATTCAATCTATGCTTGAGCAGCATATATAGCCTACTTATAACGACTCAGCTTGTTGAATGAAAAACAGTGTTGACAGCTTAAAGTCAGTTTTAAAGTTGTTTGACGAACAACTGGGAAAAAGTCAATGAGATACAGATTTTTGAATATTTAAAAACTGGGGGAAAGGTGTAAAATTGAGCCATTATGCCCCTTTTCCCCAGTTTTTAAATATTAAAAAATCTGTATCTCATTCACCGTTCCCCAGTTATCCGTAAAACAACTTTTTTCTGTCTTAGAAAAATCAGTTCTACAACATATTTTTCTTCCGGAGCCTGACTTTCAACAGTGAATTTACACTTTTGACCCAATATGTTGACGAATATCCTTAAATTTTTTTGGTCTACATTGAGTAACAAACACATACGTTATTTTTTTCTGTACAGATTTTGTTGTATGCATGTTATCGTGGTGAACATTAAAGTATGGTTGATGAATGTGCTCGTTGGAGCTGGTGCAGATCTCAAAATGCTTGAAGTTAACTGTTCGATGGGTAATACTACTACTGAATACTTTGTCAAACCTCATAAAGTAGCTTAAATTTCCTTGTTTCTATGAGTTAATTTGGCCATCTTAGCTTATAAAATGTATGATACTTAATTCATATAGGCCTACTATGATTTTAAGCTATGTCTTTTATTATTATTATCATTACTTTTATTATTATTATTATTATTTTAATGAAGAAAAAAATGTATTTATTGACATGTTGTGTGTGTTCAGTAATCATAGTAAAATCGTTCCTTTGCATCGTGGCAGTAACAACAGGAGAGATTTGGTTGACTATTGGGGCAATTGCCGAATTCTGCACAGTCCAATTCTGCTTCACCTCTGCTTCAGTAATTCTGATAATGTGGAACAACGTCGGATGTCAAACTGGATTACCAAGAAGAGATGTCAACAGCCCAGTAGGAATTGGTTATACTTCCTGCAGAGAATCTACACTGGGCCTAATGGCAGGCGGTTTCGTCTGCGTAGTTGTAGTTTTCTCAAAAACATTATCAAGCTCATTGTATGCAGACAAAAAGCAGCAGCTAGTTGATTTGTACTACGGAACTCGTATACCTTTGAATATCATATCAATTTTAACTGTTATGATTCTGTTAAAAACTTTTAGGACGTGTGGTAGAACTCCAATTACAGCAGCAATTACGTCATACAAACTAGACGAATTAGTACAGTTTTTCTGCCTAATACTGTATGCTTTTGGTGGTATGTATTCCGTGATAAGCTTTTACTATTATTATACCCAAAAATCGCTTACAGAATTCGAAGAACGCGTGTTCTATCTGAACATTTCAGAATGTATACTGATTGCGATTAAATTGTTCACACAAACCATGTTTATAGTGAAAGGTCTTCGGGCCAAATCATTTGAGTTACGTGGTCCCTCTATACTGAAACAACTTTTACTATTCCTCACGCTTGTGAATATGTGTTTCTGGTTTATATATTCTATAGAAGTGGGCCCGGGTATATATTATTACACGTACACAAGCGAAAGATTGTTGTTTGGGGACGCAATATGGGGATTTATTTACAAAATATGCGGGCCATTTTCAACAACTTATTATTACCATTCAAGTGCTTGTATTTATGAAATGTGGGTGACCCAGGCAAGAACTACAACTCATACCGACCCGGATTGAGTGACATAACACAAAAATGTCGGTCTTATTCTATGAGCTACCGTACTTACCCTGAACTCTCACATAAGGTAGCCTAGTAAACAACTCGTGATTTCTTGTAGTAATATAGTTATTATTAATATTTATATATTTGAACTACGGTATATTTATAGTGGCTCTTGCAAATAACGGATAGTATACGGAGGCCCATTTACATAATATTACAATATTATTATTATTATCATCATCATCATCTGTATCATCATCATCATCTTCATCATCATCATCATCATCGTCATCATCATCATCATCATCGGGTGGTGGTTGATTTTTATTTATGCTGTAATTGTAAGTTTTACCACAGAAATAAACGTATTTAATATATCAAAAATTGTATGTATAAGCATATACTGTATATATACTGTCTCTTATACACATTGTTGAGGTCCCAGACCTAATTTCTCTTTAAAAAAAATCAATGGATATAATTGAAACTTTGTATAACAGGTTGTCAAGATCTAGTAAAGAAATGATTAAATGTTTGTGACAATCCGGAGGTGTGGATCTGAGGACCATTCAAAGAAAAACGTGCCAGGCCAGATATTTAGAAAACCGATCAATTGATATGGAAGGATGTAAATTAAATGATAATAAATGTTTGGCAATCAAGGAGTTATAAATTTATGCTAAGAACCCAGTTCACCAGAAAAGATCCAAATATACAGTGTTGACATTTAGTACCGGTATCATTTTATTAGGGCCGAAGTACAAAGCGGAATTGCAAACTTGAAATATGTTCCAATGACAACATAGTTGATGTGTTCACCAAACCGGTAACTAAACTTAAAAAACAAATTTAAAACAATTATTATGGGGAACTAAGTGAATCCCTGGTTGAATTGTAAATAAATACTTTATGCAAATGTAATGTACAGCATTTTAAAAGTTTAAATGTAATTATGCTAAGAACATAAAGAGCAAGTGGGGGTGTTAAGATGCGTTTGGATATGCTCTGATTCCTATTTTATTGATATTCCCATATGTTTTACATAAGAGTTAATAGTGAAACTAACAGTTACGAGAGTATAAAGGTGAAGAAAATATTTAATAGTTTAATGGTTTCATTTAGTTTAATTTATTGATGCTAAGATATAGACCCAAGAAGTCTCTACCCTGCATTCTAACATGATGATGATATCTAAATGACTTATCATGAATATTTATTAGGCCTAACTCTTGTATATATGATGTATCAATCAGTATAATAAACACTTATAGACTACGTCTTTAAGTAGTCCGTTATTGTAGATACAATCTGTTTGTCAGTATTCTCTTATTTACTGTATTTTATCAGGGGTGTATCCAGGACTTTTTGTGGGTTCGGTCATGATCATAATTTTTAGACCTTTTCAGTGGGAGACAGGATTGATTACAGCGCAATTAGCTTGAAGCGGATGGCAGGTTCAGTTTCAAGCCGGTTTTCCATTAGGCGAATTTAAAGGTGCGAATCGAAAGCGTTGGTTCATGCGCACGCGCATTCATGTTTCTATCGGAGTTTTCGCTTCAGCGAACTCTTTCTACTTTTTGCGTCCATTCGCGTGAATAAATTCGCCTAGAGGAAAACCGCTTCAGAATTGCTGGAATTGAGATAGATTAGTCTACGTCACGCAATTGGCAAGGTCTTTGGATTCATCAATGCTTTTTCGTTTATGCCATTGCGAAAAGGCCCTAGAAAAAATGCCTTTGGAAAAAATGTGGACCTTTTGGGAGGGTGGGTTGGGGGTCGTATCCTTCCCGACCTCCTCCCCTTGCATACACTCATGTTTATGTGTCGTAATTATGGCTACTCCACCTACTACTACACAAATTATAACAAATTACCATTTTTAGGATCTATGCAAAAGAATACAGGAAAGGTATCATTTAACTTTCAGTTAATACTGTTCAAAATTGGCAATTTACGGCGGTACAATTATGAACTTTGGGTTTATCAATTATTATAGAGGGCGCTCTCTTAATAAACAAATTGCATGATGAGAGACGTCCGTACGCGATTTTTTTTTCCGTACGAAACATTTGCATGAAACTTCACTCGTTCCATCTCGGATTGACTCGAGTGAGTACGATACGAGGAACAAGAGCAGACACTTCGCAATGTCGTGACGCTCGAGTTGTACTATTATTGCTCTTTCTATGTTTACCTGCGGTAGGCCTATAAAATTTCACGGACTTATGTGATGTACGTCACTGTGTAACTAACTGTGACCTTCTTGGATGTTATTAAATGTTAGTATATTATCTACAACAACAATAGCTAGTACCTCCTGTTATACAGTGTAGATAGGTACAGTTATACCAAAGGCTAGAGAGAAAGAGGATAAACTATAGGCCTAACTACAGGCTGAGGTCTTACCTAGGCCCCTCCTTAAACTAGGCCTAGATGGGACAGAATTGAAGCATGAAATGAAAAATAGAGCGCATAAGAGAAATATTATTAAATAAATAATATACCATTCCGGCGTTATTGAACTTGTCCAAACTATCATTGTAATGTAATTAATGCTAAATAATAATAATAATAATTAAAAAATAAATAAAAATAAAATAAAATAAATAATAATAATAATAATAATTTCAGCATTAATTACCTTTGGCCTAAGCCTAGTAATGAAGAACCTACAGATACTGTACTATTTACTAGGCCTATAAATAATCGCCCAAGGGGAATATCTTTTGTGTTATTTCCCCTTAACGTCGTTTTTTTAATTGTTCTCTAATTCCTCCATTGTCTAAGTTCCCCTTAAAGTACAGGTAATAATAATAATTAATAATAATAATAAT
>NW_022724418.1:6507-7495 GCF_011630105.1 Anneissia japonica
AATAATAATAATAATCATTTCAGCATTAATTACCTTGGCCTAAGGCTTGAAATGAAGAACCTACAGATACTATTTACTAGGCCTATAAATAATAACTAGCCCAAGGGGAATAATTTTTGTGTTATTTCCCCATTGTCTAAGTTCCCCTTAACGTACAGGTAATAATAATAATAATTATTATTATTATTATTATTATTATCATTTCGGCATTACAATTAACTTGGTCTAGCCTTGTAATCAAGAACCTGCCGATTACTATGCCTAATATTAATAACTAGCTCATTTTTACATTCATTTGATGTTTTGCCACTTTAGCAGGTCTTATGGCATCCAGTATTTTAGAGCTGCCTATTCTCAGCTCTTCTCTTAATTTGAAAATAACTGTCATTCTGTTTCATTTGATCAGATGAAGAAAATCGCGCTTTTCCTTACTCTTTGTGCTTTTCCCAGAAAGCGTTTTTAGTAGGCCTAGGTAATTATGCGAAACCCAGGCCTATCTAGAAAATTAAAATTGTCATAGTATGTAACTCAAGTTAAAATAACACTTTTCATTACTCCTGCAGCTTAATCAAATATTATGTCATTTTAAACGACCCATTGGTATTCATTTAACATGGTTACATCAATGTATTTTTTTAAATTAGACAGCGACGTTCTCTCAGAGTTGTTCTGTAGACGTTTCTGTTTATCTGTGATGACCTTTTGACCTCCTGAATTCTGCAATGAGATTTTCGGGTCGATTCAGCCGAGACGGCCCGAGTGGAGTTTCATGTAAATGTTTCGTACGGAAAAAAAAATCGCCGTCCGTACACACTGAGTACACGGTGTATATCAAAGATACTAGTCCGATGATAAAACAACAAAATGGTAAAGGAACAATTTAGAGAAACCGACGTGGCAAGGAAAATGTAAGTTAATTGTATGAAAAACTAATTCACGTGATATGGCAACATGTGTCACATTATGTGGGTGAATCGTGTTACGACAC
>NW_022724419.1:0-976 GCF_011630105.1 Anneissia japonica
GGGGCCCATGCATTTTAGTAGTCAATTATGAGGGACCTCTTCACAGTGGAACATCAAACAATACAGTAGCATGTTATATTACTATAAATTAATTTGAATTCTCTGTCAAATCTAGTAGTGCTTTACTTTAAATGTCAGTTTGTATTGGAGCCTGGCTGTGGAACATTTTGCACCGGGAATTGATAAATTGTATTAAAAGAAGTGTTGTCATGCGAATCCACTTAAGACAATTGTCAGTTAAAAACATGGTACTACAGCACAGTGTTTTTACTTGCTAATTTTGGATGTCTTTTACTGACCATAATGTCAAGGCTCTGTTAAAAATGTGCTATTTATTGGTAGGAGGGAAAACCGGAGCCCCTTTGAACTCAACAGTTTTGTGTCTTGTGTAAATGAAGTTCAGCGAATGTTTCTGTTCAGCACTCCCCTTTTCAAAATCCATTCTATGTACAGTAGGCCTCTTTGTGAGACACATAAATATCTGCCATTTTAACTTCAGGCCCACTTCTGCTATGCTAGATCCCTTGTCTCTTACCTGTCCTGAGGTTAAAAACTGGTAGTATTTGCCTACATCATAATTGTCATGTGGTACACTGCCATCAGGCTTGGCCTTCGTATTCCAGTCGATATCACTTCCTTGGGAACAACTGGAGAAAGAGAAAAAAGAATTGGGCATTAGAAAATGACAGTATAAATGTTGATACAGCCCTTCTAACCTCAACACCTGAACCTGGTCCAAGATTTAGAACCAGAGCCCTGGAAGATGTCATTTGGAATAGAGGGTCAGGGGAGATAAACACAGGGTCAGGGTCGATAAATTAAAAACAGCAGCAAGGTGAAAGGAACAAACTGAAGACCAAGGTTGATAAGCCTAAGACACTGAGGGACAAACAAAAAGGTATTAGAAGACAATACCAATGTGTGATATTATATGAGTATCACATAAAACATACATTTGAGCCATTTAGGTAGAGAT
>NW_022724420.1:0-1054 GCF_011630105.1 Anneissia japonica
AAATAATGCATTTAATTATGTGGAGAGAGACATGGATAAAAATAATTGTATATTACTCCCAGGTATATACTTGCAATAATGTCACAGGTGACAGCAACTTTTACCTGTACGTGACCTTAAACAGTAACATTAAAGGCCACGCCAAATACATTTAATCATGTGAAGAGAGACACGGATGAATTTTTTTTATTGGAACTATTATACATTGGGGGTAACAAAAATACCAATGACAGCAACTTTATCCTTTACATAAGCCCAGACAGCAGCCCTAAGGGACCCACAGGGGTCTTATATAGTAGCAACATGATAAAATCAGGCAAAGAGAGACACGAATGAAACCAACTAGGAACTCGATTTGAACTCGTCACTGAGGACGAGTTAGGTGATCCGCCGTACTTTGACCCTCACGAAGCACGCACGGTTCTGATTGAAAAGTATTATATGCTAAAACATGCTATATTTAAAAAGTAATTTTGAGCTATTTTAAAGGAATTTTAAAGGAAAAGAGTAATTTTGAGCATTTTAAGGACTTACGAATGTGTACACATACAGTACTTGTTAACGTCCGTGAGCACGATAGTATTAATACAGTGTCAGAAACCCAACACATGTAACCGAAACGTAATTTCAAGCTTCAGTACGTGCTGTGGGCGTGAAAATGAGCGTACGGCGCGTAAATTTTGGAAAGTTTTGGAATATTCAAAATGACCTGAAACGTGCTTTAAATTATCTGAAAAGTAATATTAACAATTTTTAAATTTTCACGCACAAGTACGAATACCTCATTGGACGTGCCTGACGACAGTAATGGCACATTAATTTAAACCTTGTCAAGTTTAATTTAAAACCCCCCGTTGGTTGGTAATGCCACACGAATTTTGCTTTTACAGTATACGAACTATCGGTCTGATAGTGTCGAAATACAGTCTGCCGCCCTCCATTTTCAATTTGTTTACATCTTTTAAGAAAGAAAGATGAGAAGGCTCCAAAAAAGCATTCTTTTTGACCATGATGACGTCATCAAAATAAAAAATAAAGGGACACGTCCGAAGGA
>NW_022724421.1:0-765 GCF_011630105.1 Anneissia japonica
TTCTTTAATTTTAATAAAGAGGGCCCCTGAATATCAGTTAACCTACTGGGCTAAACTAGAATGGTTACCCTCTTTAAAGATGGTTGAAATAAAAAATTAAAAAAATAAATACCCACTCTGACCCAAGACCCCTGTTACGCGCCTGGTGTTAGCGCCAATGTGTGCCCTTGTTCGGACAGGGGATGTGCCCCCTCTGAAGCTGGAAACTTTGCTATTATAGGCCTAATCAATAAATTCCTCATCAACCGATATAACCTTAAACATTCTTGGAATTGACATTACTGATGTCGTACACACCCTTCAGTGTGAAATGTGGCTCTCTTTGCAAGCACATCAAGGAAAGAAGAGAGATTGGTACCAGAAAATAATTTTGTTATCAAAATTAATACATTATGCTAATTTTCATCTTTGTAAGCGCATAAGACAGTGCAAATTATCTCTGTGACAGTCTTTTGAAGTGTGTAAAGCTCCATTTTATCCCATACATAGTCAAAATATTGGGGGGGGGGGATGATACAATGGACCATCACCCCCTTGTCAAATATTGGGGGATATATCCCCCATCCTCCCGGGATCTACGCCTATGATGTTAAATGACCGCTTTTATGCAAAAAAATATCCATTTTGTGGGGAAAAAAAAGCCTGCTAACACTTTCACAGAGACTTCATTTTGGTTCAGAGGGCTCATATTCCTATTTCCCTACAAAATACCAGGAAAAAAATTATGACCAAAAAACCCGTTTTTGAAAAAAAAAAAAAAAAAGT
>NW_022724422.1:0-638 GCF_011630105.1 Anneissia japonica
TTATCATCGCCGACGTGTTAAGACACTTGTTTTCTTGTTATTAACAAAGCGGACCAAATAGATCGTGGACCCCCTTGTCGGGGAGCTTAAAGTAGACCCCTCGTCGGGGAATTCCTGGCGCCGCCCTTAAAAATAGAGATAATAGTGGGCCTTCCTGTACCTGCAATAGGCCTAGAAAATCATCACACAGGTTAAGAATGCTTCATGTGGACACATACATATTATTATATTATTTATTTGGAATGACCAAATCACAATTCGTTTTTAAAATAATGTGAATAAGACAGTGTATTGCAAAAATGATAGAAATATAAATTGTTCAACATTTCTTATCAATTGCCTTAATAAGTAAATGAATTGAGATTCTTATTATTCCTCCATGAATAAAGTACAATAAAAACGAACACATTACTCCATATACCGTAACGCAATATGAATAACAAAGACTCGTTTATATTATTTGAAAGATATTTAGGAATAGGCCTACATAAAAAATGATGTAGGCATAATTAAATAAAACATATGTTATGAATACACACTATAGCATTACTCCATTAATAAATGAAGTGCAGGAAACACGATCACATAATGCAATATGAATAACAATAACCTATTACGAGTTGACGGATATTGTGAAA
>NW_022724423.1:0-864 GCF_011630105.1 Anneissia japonica
TAACAATAAGATAGACTTAAAAAAAGTCAATAAAATTCTTTATTTTCAGAATATTAGAGGTATTTTACATTATGCGCTATATAGATTGACAATTATTATGATTATTATTATGATTATTATTATTATTATTATTATGATTATTATTATTATTATTATTATTATTATTATTGTTATTATTATTATTATTATTATTATTATTTATTATTATTATTATTATTATTATTATTATTATTAAGGAGCATTTAGTTCAGAACAAGTCATCACACATTTCAACATCTTCAAAATTCTGTTAAATGTCAAAACACATCTAATTCAGACTGTTTTACTATTCTTATCAACTTAAAATAAAAGAAGCCCTTTACATTGCTTGGGGAAATCAATCACTTAAGAAACAAACAACTCATTACAATATCACTCTCTCATTCTAATTTATTCTAATTCCTATATACATGACTTACCATAGTATTCTTGACCTCTATATACATGACTTACCTTAATATTTGCTTGTTTCGTCTTACACCTAACTGGTAGTATTTAAACCGTTAATAGCATAAGCGTTATTACCTGATGATGACGTGGAACATTTCGAAACATGTCGTTCTTAAGTTTTATTATAATTATTAAGTTGATGGTTCTGATGATGGTGGTGGTGGTTGAGGTAGTTGTGATGAGGATGGTAAAGAAAAGGATAGTGGTGAGTAAGATGATGATAATCATAATGATAATGAGTGCGGTGGCCATGGTTGTGATAATGGTGGTGATATTATGGTGATGTTGAGAAGAAGAGGAACAGGAGAAAGATGATGATTCCCTATTTTCTAAATAAAAATTTAAACATTTTACAGATTGTACTGAAACCACTTT
>NW_022724424.1:0-546 GCF_011630105.1 Anneissia japonica
CTAAATCCAAGTGCCTACTACTGGCTTAGAATTATATATAGTTATGTATGGCAATTATGCTAAGAGTTAAAATGGTGTGTGATTGTGAGGGTAGGGTGATTATGGTAGGATTAAGTGGTATTGCTAAATCCCACAAACCTCCCAAAACACACTGTAGAAAATCAAACAATTCAATTGTGATTGACTGACTT
This sequence comes from Anneissia japonica, assembly GCF_011630105.1. NCBI lineage: Eukaryota > Metazoa > Echinodermata > Crinoidea > Comatulida > Comatulidae > Anneissia > Anneissia japonica. The sequence goes on from NW_022724424.1 coordinate 192, forward strand.
GGTATATCAATAAGAAAGTTAAATACATTCATAACTATTTTTTGGTTAAAATTTAGATTTTTTATGAAAAAATACTTGCAAATACACCACAAACCTCTAAACATATTGCAAACCCCATCTAAACCATATAATTATGATTGTAGAACTCTCTTTTTCTTAAAAGAAAATAATAATAATTTGATGTTCATACTAACCCACTGTTTGTGGGGTTTACCAATACACAGATTGAATTTTTGGAAAATTGTGATTTCGCTTCCGTGAAATCGGCCACAAGTAAATTATTTAAGTATTAATAAATGCATGATTTATGTTGATTTATTGATTATGTTGTTGCTTTTTAACATTTAAATGGAAA